>NW_024045131.1:2040038-2042022 GCF_012273895.1 Zerene cesonia | reverse complement strand
GCCGCCAGTGACCGATTTAGGTGGAAATCCTTGAGGGAGGCCTTTGTCCAGCAGTGGACGTCCCATGGCTGAAACGAATACAAAAAAAAGACAATTCCTACGTAGAGCGTAGGTATTTTCACTTTGGTGGTCTACAAAATCTTAAAAAGCAATATAATCATTTTTGACGAGTGACAGTTAAGTTTGTATATATAAATCGGTTTTTTTTTATGTCACCATCGGCAATGGAGCTGGTGGGTCGCCTGATGGTAAGCGCTACCACCGCCCATGAACATTTGGAGAGGCGTAAGGTCGTTTGCAGTCCTTACGTCTCTCCAAATGGATTGCCGACTTCAAATTGGAAAGGAATTGGGAAAGGAATAATGAGAGGAATAAAGGAAAGGAATGGGAAGGGTAAGGAAAGGGAAATGGGCCTCCGGCTCCCCCACTCACCGAACGAAACACAGCAGTATGCTATTTCACGCCGGTCTTCTGTGGGGGTGTGGTACTTCCCCGGTGCGAGCTGGCCCAATTCGTGCCGAAGCGTGCTCGACTACCACAATAAAAGGTAAGCTCAGGGCTCACTGAATTTGGCCCCACTTAATTTTTTTTTTCACTTTTTTTTTTTTAATCATTAGTTCCTTGTTTGTTTTTTATTGTTCTAACATTCAAATTGTTTGTTCATCATTTATTTACTTATAATTAATTAAAACAAATTTTGATCCTCAATTTGGCCCCCCTTACCATAGACTTTCATCAATAATCACAAAAAACCTAAATACTGTTTGAGTAAGTTCTGCCGTGTTTGTTTTCCAGTCTTACAAATGTGACACGGAATATTATAAATTACACCGTGGAATTCTAGATTTTTCTAAAAAACCAAAACACAAGTGACAATGACAATTTTCTGATTAAAAAAATGGAATAATTAATAATAAAAGCTAATTTATTATCGAACAAACGTTAAAAATGATCGAACAAACGATAATCAATAAGAAAAAAATTATTTTAATAATAAAACAAAAAGTCTATGGTGAGAGGGGCTAAATAGAGGATCAAAATTTGTTTAGTTAATTATAAATAAATAAATGACGAACAAACAATTTGAATGTTAGAGCAATAAAAAACAAACAAGGAACTAATGATTAAAAAAAAAAGTAAAAACATCAAAAAAAGAAAAATTCAGTGGGGCTAAAGAAAAATTCAGGCAAGAAGTTCCCCATCATTCCCGTGTAAGAAAAAAAATTATTAAAGGTCAAAGGTCCAAAAAAAGAGTTTTTCGAGATTTTCAGCAAAACGGTAAGTTATAAAAGTTAGTCATAAAAGTACCTCAGACAAAAATTGTAGATAATAAAATTATCTATAAAAAATGTATCAATACTATTTTTCTTACGAGCCTCCGTTTCTGAGATATAACGATTAAAAAAGTTATAAAAGTTGTTATCGTATACATACATAATATGCACATGTTTCCACGCCACCTATGAGGTAGTGTACTTAGCGCGTTTTTTAACGTGGTTTCCCCAGTAGGCCTACTCCACGGGTCAGTTGTGATCCTGTTTAATGTAAAACTATTGCAAAATAACGGAAATTTTCAAAGATTGGGAAAATTCTTGTTGTTCTTCTTGTTTTTCATCTCCTGCTTCTTCTTTATCTTCATTTTGGATGCAAGTAAATTACGCCAATAGCGATGTATCACATGATACTTCGTCGGAGTCAAACGAATCCTCCATTGTTTGTGACTCAATATTAAAGCACGACCGGCCATTTGTGCATGCCAAAGAACAAATCAGTCCGACTTTTTTGTTACCACATTTAGCACTGCATCCCTTTTAGCAATTTTTGTTTGAGGTACTTTTATAATAAAACTTATCGTTTTGCTGAAAATGGCGAAAAACTCATTTTTTTTACCTTTGACCTTGAATATTTTTTTTTCCTTACACGAGAATGATGGGGAACTTCTAGACATTGTTTATAATTATGTTTTGAACAATTTCACAGAAAT
>NW_024045131.1:2034743-2039038 GCF_012273895.1 Zerene cesonia | reverse complement strand
GGATTAATTTTGCATTATATACTTCATCTATTTTTAAGCTACTTATATGTATGTATGTATACTTTTTGGTGAAAATAATTTTTTTTTATTATTATTATTATGTTTCTCATTCCATAATACTCGGGTACCACCAGAAGGATACTACCCGGTCTTTTGGAAGGCTTACGTGGGGACACAGGTCCAACACGCAGAGGCCCTTTGAGATTTTAATGTTTTGTGGGACACCAGCCGCAGCCTGCCCATGACTGCGCCATAGAGATACAACCCGGGGCAGTCCGCGGCCGATGTAGGACTATTGCAAAAATGGAAAGAAATAAAACTGGACTATGGTATGGAGGTGTTAAATGGATTGGTTACTGGGTCTATGGGAACTATGTCGTCTGCCTTTTTACTACATTTGAGTCAGTAAAAATATATTGGCAGACGGTGACTCGCCCTCCCACAAATGGGCCCTCTAAAAGGTTGCAGTAAAATAGCAACAAGAGAGCAACATGTCGTGAGCAGCTAAGGGTGGAGAGGCGTCGCTGGACTTTAAACGACGATCACGCGCTCCCTGAGGGTCCAGCATCACGTGCCCACTCGCCACTTACGCTTCGCATCCACCCTTCGAGCTAAAAGCTCTCGCGACTCCACTCTGGCCGGCCGGCTAAGGCAAGCCAGAGGTGGGGGTCCTGTCCTCGTCAGGCTTTACTCCGGCCGGCCGGCTGTTAAGGCAAGTCGGAGATGAGGACAGGGGCCTCCCCCGGGAGCATTCGGGTCCACGGGGTCGCTACTCCCCGACACCTCGCCACAAGGTGCCCTGCGGGCACCTTATTATTATTATTATTATAATTGAGACCAGTTTACGAAGAAATTGTATTAATTATATTAGGTATACTTTTTAAATATCAGTAAATATGTGTTATAATTATTATATGACTTTTCTCCTTTCCATAACGGTCAGGTACGATGGATACTAAGGATAATAATAATTACATTATTATAATAAACAAGTTGTATAATGTTTATATATATATATAACAATACCATTTGGCTACGGAATCCTAAAAATCAGTAGTTTAATAATTACCCTGATTGAAGATTAGCCTACTTACAGTTCAATAGTAGATACAGATAACAATAATACGGGCCGATAACCGATAAAATTACGTTTTGTATCGATTAAACACGATTACAATGTAATATGAATCAGGTTTCGCGTTTCATCGGTAAATAGATAAGTCTAATACAGTCCGCGCCACAATAGAAGTCCGATAGGCAAGATGGAGAATGATTTTGTAAATGAAATCACATCCTACATTCACTACATAGTATAGAGCAATGGCGTTTCCCGTATCTGTCCCTGTGTATGTATGCTTAAATCTTAAAAACTACACAACGGATTTTGATGGGTTTTTTTAATGGAATGAGTGAGTCGAGAGGGAGGTTTATATGTGTGATAACATTTGTTAAGCTACTCGGAATTTGACGCGTACGAAGCCAAGTGCAAAAGCTAGTCCTACTAATCCTACTAATATCATAAATGCGAAAGTTTGTAAGGATGTGTGTGTGTTTGTTGCTCTTTCACGCAAAAACCACTGAACCAATTGCGATGAAATTTGGTACGTAGACAGCTGGACAACTGGTATAACATATAGGCAACTTTTCATCCCGATATTCCTACGGGATACGGGCATACGCGGGTGAAAACGTGGGGCGCAGCTAGTATTTAATATATGCGAAAGTGTGTTTGTTTTTCTTTCTTTGACACATCAATAGAGCGATTATGATTTTAATTTTTGGGTCTGAAGATCGTAACGCGAGGCTGGAGTGACATCTAAGGGCATTATACCGCGAAACATCGGATTCTCATGGGAATGATTCGCATTGCACTACGCAGGCGAAACCGCGTGCGAAAAGTTTATATATATAAAGGTCGATAACACTGGATAGATGTAACCAAGAAATGAATTATTACCAACATTATATGTAATAAAGACTGACTGGAAACATATCAATGATCTGAAACAATTATTATTAATAGATTACCCAAAAATAAAGGATGTTGTCAATTTAAATTACCCCAATTGTTTTATTTTTTGATCTTGTAACTCCGTACATTTCAACCGATTGAATTGATTCTTATGGTGTTTGATACAAAATTGTTGTCATTGGGTCCCTTTTTACACGCTTTTTATTAGCTTCACCTGTATGTTTGTTTGTTTGTATGTTTGTTTGTTTGTATGTTTGTTTGTTTGTAACTGACTTCTTTGGGCGCGATTTTGACCCACTTTAAACGGCCAGATTTCGTTCAAACTTTGTAGATTTATTGAGGACCGATGACAATACACTAATTTGATAAAATTATTCCAGTTTTCAATTTGCAAAATATGATTTTTGTTAAAGCGTGTTTTATAGTTTTTTTAAACTATTATATTTTATTAGTTTGATGTGCTTGAAAAGCGTGTTTTTTAGTTTTTTTAAACTATATTTTATATGATTAAGAGTAAGAGAGGCACCTGACCCTCCACGTCAGTGATATGTTTTTGTAGAAAACAAGAAAACAATTAGATTCAGATATAGGTAATGAATAATGAAAAGCATCAACATTGAATAACAATTCTTTTACGCATCAGCACTTCCATAGACGGGAGGTGAAACCTGATTTCAAGGTCCGCAGCGATACACATTTCGACATATTGGGTTGCCATCTCATTGGATGCGCAAAAACAATGAGTAAGTATTATTATCGTCTCTGCATAGACAGTGAATAAAGTAGCAGGTCATCGTTGGTTATCCTTCATACTAATATTATAAATGCGAAAGTTGTGTGTGTTTGTTACTCTTTCACGCATAAACTGCTGAACCTATTGCAATTAAATTTGGTACGTAGCCAGCTGAACAACTGGAATATATGAGACTAGCAGCGCCCCACGGTTTCACTCGCGTGAGTCCGTATCCCGTAGGAGTATCGGGGTTAAAAGTTGCCTATGTGTTATTCCAGTTGTCCAGCTGTCTACGTACTAAATTTCATTGCAATCAGTTCAGTAGTTTTTGCGTAAATAAGTAACAAACATACACATACAGATACATCCATCCTCACAAACTTTCGCATTTATAATAGTACCTCGATGACCGAGCATTGCTCGGTATTGCTTTCTTTTTTTTTTAATTGTGTTTTTTTGGAAATTATATTTAAGTATTATTATTCGCCAATAGATGTCAGGAAGAGTCATAATAAATTGGGACTACTCAAACGCCTCCTATTTGTTAAAAAAGTAAGTTTAAGTCGATAAAACACGAATATTAAATTTTCTAAAAAAGATTCCTAGCTAGATCGATTTATAGCCCCCGAAACCCCCTATATACAAAATTTCATGAAAATCGTTGGAGCCGATTCCGAGATTCCAATTATATATATATATATATATATATATATATATATATATATATATATATACAAGAATTGCTCGTTTAAAGGTATAAGATTAGTAGGACTCAACACAGGGAAATGCTGCAAAAATGATACCTATTAGTGAGTCTGGATGTGTATTTATGTCCATCTCTTTCTACCATAATTTGCATTACGCACAATCAAACTGTTACATAACATACATTATATTAATTATAGGCCCATTTCCTTATCCTCATCCTTCCCAGGACATTCCCTGTTTCCTTATCCCTTAAAAGCGGGCAGCGTATACGCAGCGGCATTAACTCTGCGAATGTTCACGGGCGGTGGTGATCGCTTACCATCAGGCGAACCACCAGCTCAGTTGCCCGCTATGACATAAAAAGATATACACCCATCTCTTTCTTCCATTCCCACAAACAAGAGATACTAGATACCCCTAGTTCCTGACTACACCGACCTCCTATTTCAACTTTTTGAATTCTGCATCGCGTTACCACACGCGTGTCGCGTACACAGGATATGAAACCGGATTCTCAAGGCTTTTAATCGTTTCTAGCATTCACCGAACCCGTTGCTTGGGATAATTCGCCATTAATCAACCATTGCGCCAGTGCGCTTTCGTAATCGGTGAAAATGATTACTTCCCCTGCTGAACTTAGCTATTAATTCTTTCCATCCTTAGGATTATAATATGACTTATGGAAAAACATTTATATATAACCTTTTTTCATGAGGAATAATAAAAAAGAAACAGATTTTGAAGCATTTATGAAATAGCGTAATTAAGGTGAGGTTTATAAGTTTTATTGATACCGACGACGACGACCGATTGATATATTAAAGATGACGAGTACACTTTGAGACGAGTTTGATCACGTACAAATGTCAAACAAATATTTAG
>NW_024045131.1:2026673-2033743 GCF_012273895.1 Zerene cesonia | reverse complement strand
CTCTTGTACACTCCTGCGCGCCTAGTACTTCACAGAAATTGTGGATCTTTAAATTGCTATTTTATTTATAAAAAATAAATAATCTTTTATTTTTAAAGATTTAACAAAATACACGTTTGAACTGTAAGGCGGTCCAAGGGGAAGGGTATAATTGGACCTTATTTCTAATATGAAAGAAAGAAAGAAAGAAAGAAATAACATTTATTTGGCGACAAAGTGAAACGAAACAAAAAAACACAGATGTAATAAAAAAAAGTAATAAAACAATAATAATAAAAACAAAATTAAATAATAATAGCAAAAAAGTATAATAATAACGTATGCCACAGCACCGTCAAAAAGGATCTAGTTCACCTTGTGCCAGGCGTTGGCCTGGCGCTGGTTTTCATCTAGATCCTAAACTGATACCTAAATGATTCGCTGTCCCTCTATCTGTCTGTCCCGGCGTCTGTCAACAAGCTGTATCTCATGTACCTGTGTACATGTGTTAGGCAGTTGCGATTTGATAGACAGTTATTAATTACAGTTAGAGCAACAAATAATAAAAAATTGCGGTCATACAACGTTTGGCACGGTCATAAATTGCTTATTTGTACGGAACCCTTAGTATCGTGAGTCCGACTCGCTTGTGACCGATTTTTTGTTACGTCTTTTTAAACGTCGTAGCTGTATGAATGACTTGTGGGTATGTTGAATTGAATCAAAATTAGTTTACTCTAAAATAAATAAAGTACGTACCTACTACTAAACAGGAGGCAGTTTTCAACCGACGCCGTTACCAAAAACGAAGGGGGTAATCAATTAGTAATTTAATTGAGAACCTGCTTCGTTTTTGGGAACTTTTTAACGTTTATTAGCTCATCTGTATGTTTGAATGTCGTCAAGAATCGGTGACAATACAATAATTTTACCAGTTTATCTCATTATCCTTATTGAGATAACTGTATTTATCATATTGGGGTTAATCCATTGTTCCCTGGGTTCTCAATCAAATTGACGTAATTCTTTCTGTGTTTGTAATAAAATCGTATCATTTAGTTGGCTATGGGAACTGTGTGTGTGTGTGATGTGACATAAATAAAAAAAATCATTTTTTTTTCCTCCATTCGATAGATTTTGATATGTAGTAGTAAGTAGTGAAGATAATTTCGTAAGTAGTAGCACCAAAAAAAAAATTATGAGGGTTGAAAAAAATCATCCCCCGATATTGCAAGAAAACTTTTTTCCGATGGTTTCCATTTTTTACACGCTTTTTATTAGCTTCACCTGTATGTTTGTTTGTATGTTTGTTTGTATGTTTGTTTGTAACCGACTTCTTTGGGCGCGATTTTGACCCACTTTAAACGGCCAGATTTCGTTCAAACTTTGTAGATTTATTGAGGACCGATGACAATACACTAATTTGATAAAATTATTCCATTTTTCAATTTGCAAAATATGATTTTTGTTAAAGCGTGTCTTATAGTTTTTTTTAAACTATTATTTATTGCATTTTAGCATCTGAATCCGCAATAATTTAAACACTATTTCACCAATCCAGTCTGAATCTATATATATAATGTTTTTCTAGTGTTAAACTCCCGTTGCCACTAACAAAAACATCTTAAATTGTATGGATGTTTTGCGACGGCATACCTTATAAGGATATATGGGATCCGCACGAACGGTATCGGATGCGCACCTGTTTCGAATTTATACCATTTATTACTATTGGTAGTTTTTCCGTGGGAAATGGTAGTGGTAGAACCTGTTATTTATTTATGTTTCTTGGTTCTGTGTTTGAAAAAAGAATGATCTCGCTTTAAAAGTTTATAGTCAAGGTCAAGGTATTTGGACTTATTATCTGAAAATAGATGCTGTTGGACTTGTTATCATACATTTGTTATGAGAAGTTCGACATTGAGACATTGAGCTATATAAATAGCTGAGGAGTTTGAACGCGCTTATCTCAGGAACTGCTTGACCGATTTAGATGAAATTTGGTAGAGAGATAGTTTGAGAATCGAAAAAGGAAAAAATGGAACGATTTTAATATAATGTCTTGCGTCGTTCGATATATGCTTGTACCACGGGCGACGCCAGGGTGAACCATTAGTCCTACTAGTATTATAAATGCGAAAGTTTGTAAGGATGTGTGTATGTCTGATACTCTTTCACGCAAAAACTACTGAACCGATTGCAATGAAATTTGGCCTGTAGATAGCTGGACAACTGGAATAACACATAGGCAACTTTTTATCCCGATATTCCTACGGGATACGGACTTACGCGAGTGAGACCGCGGGGCGCAGCTAGTATGTTATAAGTAGGTAGGAGCGTTAATTTATCTAAACATCTGCTATCAATTGAAGACTCAATTCCATGATGATTGTTGAACTAACAACGTTTCATAATAATTGTTTCTATTGTCATGGCGGGAATGTTTTAAATAAAAGAGAATTTTCAAAATTGGCTTAGCAGTTTTGAGATTACAAACAAAACTGAAAAAAAAATTATATATATATATTTCTTAAAAAAGTAGATATTATGAGTCCTTATAATTACTTTCTTTATTGAAGTAGTAGTTTTATTGAAGTTTTGTTAATAGCATATAATTAGATAGATTATAAAGAACAGCGAAAGTCACGTTACATGCGTGTATTACGACACGGCGAGGAAG
The DNA here is from genome assembly GCF_012273895.1 of Zerene cesonia. Classification (NCBI taxonomy): domain Eukaryota; kingdom Metazoa; phylum Arthropoda; class Insecta; order Lepidoptera; family Pieridae; genus Zerene; species Zerene cesonia. The sequence continues at coordinate 2,031,084 of NW_024045131.1, read as the reverse complement.
TTGCGTTTCGCTTAGTTAGTTCCGCTACTCATCAGAGGTTCTGTTTTTGTGCAGTTGGGTAACGACTGGTGGCTCAGGGGTTGAGGCTCGGTGGTTGGTTGGCGGGTTCGATGCTTATGGGGATCACACTATATCACATTAATACTATAGAATCACATTATATCACACTAATATTATAAATGTGAAAGTTTGTTTGGATGTTTGTCAGTTAATCATGGTGAAACTACTTAACGGATTTTGATGAAATTTGATGTACAGACAGGGTATGAGCTGACTTGGGTTATAGGATGACGATAGATGTTCGTCCCGGCTCCGCCCGGATATCAAGATTCCTGTTTTATCCCACGGGAGTATTTAATCGGGATAAAAAGTATCCTATCAAGCCAGCTCATACCAAATTTCATCCAAAATCCGTTCGGTAGTTTCAGCGTGATGGAAAAACATCCAAACAAACAAACATTCACATTTATAATATTAGAGTGAAGTGTGATAGTGTGATATATTATACCTACTATAAGACGTGTATGTAATTATAATAAAAATAAATATGGGGTGGCTATATATAAAGTTTAATCCTAAACAGATGGGTTTTAAGAGGGAAGTAGGATAAAAATAGAATTAAGTTTCGTTGTTACTGAGGTATACATACTAGCTGCACCCGGCAAACGCTGTTCTGCCTTACTCTTATCATTTAGGGGTATGAAAAATAGATGTTGGCCGATTCTCAGACCTATCGGATATGGACACTAAATGTCATGGTAATTCGTCCAGCTGTTTCGGAGGAGGATGGTAACTAACATTGTGTGACACGATAATTTTTACCCGACCACGGAATAAGGAAGGTTGTGATTTTGAACGGTTTGTTTGTTTGTATGTGCGTATGTTCATCTGTTGCTTCATAACTTCTTAACTACTAATCTTAAAGCAACAAAAGACGTATCATTAGAAGCGTCGTTATTGTCCGTTGGTTATAGGCTATGTGACGTCACACTTAATCGAACATGGCGCCCTCTGGAGGCAATTTAGTTTTACGTAGACGGGTTTTAGTTTTTTTAATTTTTAACTTTCTATCGTTTAGATATAAGTGAAGTCCCGTGTCTCCTACTGGGGCAGATGATGTACATATGTTTCACTGATCGATTTTCTTTATGGACAAGTAGGTAATAAGCCTTCTGTGTCCTGCCAGACCGAGACATTTTTTTTTTGTTCCCACCGGGATCGAACCCAGGACCCCTCGGTTCTACGCTCATGCGTTTACCACTGTACCAAGGAGGCGTCATCATTCATCATCGTTTAGATATAGATAGAGATATATATCTCTCGTAAGTTAAACTATTTTTAAGCCAAGAACGGCGTCAGTGATTTGGATGAGATGAATGAGTTTTGATGGAAACGTTTTTATCACGACAATTCTACGGAAACGGAATTGGGTGTGGAAGATCCCGGATTGTGTATTTTATCTTTCGACTAGGCGGGCGGCGCCGGGGGCGTAAACTAGTTTTTGAAATTGCTATATAATGAAAATTGAAAAATAAATTTAGTACGTAGACCAGCTGGACAACGGGAATAACATACAGGAAACTTTTAACCCGATATTCCTACGGGATACGGACTTACGCGGGTGAAACCGCGGGGCGCAGCTAGTTGTTAATAAAATTTCTACAAGTGGATACCTAATGTTTCGCCTATTGCGAATCTATCAAGAATACACAAGCTATTAAATTGCTGATTGTATACAAAATTATCAATTTTCAAGTGATTGCGTAAATGGTTTGGTCTTGACTTTATCATTAACTAACTGCGCACCGCGGTTTCACCCGCGTAAGTCCATAACTCGTAGGAATATCGGGATTCGTGACGTGTCTTGACTACATGACATCGTGATGTACGGCGTGAACCCTCATTGAAGGTCTGTGACCTCGCTGTGGGAGCAAATATCGGCTGATGATGAAGATTGATATTTAAAGGAACGAGAATCAAACCCACCATGACGTAACCTCACCAAGCATGTCTTCTTCATGTAGATAATCTAACAACAATGAAATTTTCTAACAATTATTCACAGTCAGCTGTGCGCGATATGCACAAAGATGCGCCAGCTCCCAGTGACCCTAGGGTCTAATTGGTCTAAAGATAGCGCGCTAATGAGACGGCCAGACCGTCATAGGTCATCTTGTGTGGACTAGGAAATGTATGTTTTGCAAATAAACAATTTTCGTGTAACAAACAATATAGATAAAAACATGACACAATAACTATAAATAGCAAGCTGTTAGTTTTACAATTGTAATATTGTTTTAGAAAACTAAAAACGATGCGATTTAATAATAGAATCAATTAATTCCACTTGCTCTTTCAATCAAGACAATAAGATGAGATAATGAAAGTATTCTCCATTTAAAAATAAATTAAATGAAGCCTAAAGCATTTGATTACATTACAAAAATTCAGGGGAAGCTAATAAAAGCGTGTTAAAAATAACTTCCTTAAGTAATATATGCACCTAGGTAGGGTTTGACCTAAAATAAGTTAACTAGATCATCGAAAGCTATCTTTGTGGTCTCATAAAATAAACCGTATTGATATCGGTTATTCCATTTATAAGCATGCGTCCTTGTACGTTTGAGATATAACTTATGTTTTAATGTCGGTGTTGAGCACGGTTCGGCACTAATTGGGCCAGTTCGCACTGGGGCATGCGAATGCTAAGTGCTACTGTGTTTTGTGCGGTGAGCGAGGGAGATGGGTGGTCGGTGGTGATGGGTTTTCCTTTCCTCATATTTCCCAATATATCCTTTATTTCCGGTAATCCTTTCTTTATCCCTTAATTCAAACACTGCACTCCCAGAGGTTACCACTGTAAAGGTTCATCATCACTTGCTTATCGAGTGAATCACCCCCACATTCTAAAAAGAAAGATAAAAAAAAATACCTAATCTTCTATCCATTGGACGAAACATTCTCAAATATAACAACAGCCGATTACCTTGGGGTCATAAAAAACAGTTATTTAGAATTTAGTAGACGTCGTTGTTTTGGCGCTTTCTCCAGCTCGAAGGACCATTCCTCGCTCTGTTCTAAACGATGATTACTCGTATAAACCTATACAAAGAGGTCGTATAGACAATTGTTTTCGTTCCTCGTTGATGCGCTTCCTATTTCCGCTGATAAATACGGGTCAGGATATGCAAATATTATCGCGATATAAGTGTGTCGCTGATAAGGAATGTAATAAATAAATATTGTTGAGAAAAACATAGTCTTTGTTATGTTGTCAATAAATCTATACTAATATTATAAGCTGAAGAGTTTGTTTGTTTGAACGCACTAATTTCAAGAACTACATACTGGTCTGATTTGAAAAATTCTTTCAGTGTTAGATAGCCCATTTATTGAGGAAGGCGGGCGATCAATTTGTTCATATGGCCATATATGTACCACATATGTGACATATAGGTACCACAAATGTGACAAAAGTTTTCAAATTCAAATTCAAATTCAAAATGATTTATTGTTTTGTTGTACAACCATAATATGTTTTATATTATCGTGAAGTTACTCATAGTGATGACACACACGTGTTTTATCGGTCATTTACAGGGGATGCGTGTGCGCATGCGTTGTCTGTGTGAATGTAAGAGATGATTTAGCATTTGTCTCGTAATTTTTTTCAGGTATGAAATTTCGATTGTGCAGGTTTATACTGGCACGTATACGTACTTAGTTAAATTGGTTTAAGGTATAATGTCAACTAGGCTGTCCTACTATAATATTAGACATGCGAAAGTTTGTGAGGATGGATGTATTTATATGTATGTGTATGTATGTGTGTTACTCTTTCACGCAATAACTAGTGAACGGATTGCAATGCAATTTGGTACATAGATAGCTGGACAACTGGAATAACGCATAAGCATATTTTTATCCCGATATTCCTACGGGATACAGACTTCATCATCATCAGCCCATACATGTTCCCACTGCTGGGACACAGGCCTCCTATGAGGGTTCAGGCCATAATCCACCACGCTGGCCAAGTGCGGGTTGGCAGATGTCACATGTCGTCGAACTTTTGATTCTCGGACATGCCGGTTTCCTCACGATGTTTTCCTTCACCGTTTTAAGCAGTGGTGATGTTATCTACAGATACAGGATACAGACTTACGCGGCTGAAATTGCGGGGCGAAGTATCTTATAAACTGTGATAGTTAGACAGTTCATCAGAGGTGATGTATTCCTGTTGCTGCTATAGCAAGATATGATAACAATCGAGGCATAAATAGGATAGGTTAGATTACGTATATGTAGGTATATGTATGTGTTTTCTGAGTGTTATAGACTATACTTAGTCTGGCCATAAATACTGTTACACTTAATTATAAAAAAATATTACATTTGAATTTCGAATCTG
>NW_024045131.1:1990158-2025673 GCF_012273895.1 Zerene cesonia | reverse complement strand
AATAAATGTTATTTGCAGTTAACAATTTTCTTTTTTCTTTATTACAATATTTATGGCAAGACTAGGTATATGTACACAGGCGATGTTGGGGCTGACCGCTCGAGTTATTATAGAAAAGGGGGCAGACAAGGCGGAATTTTTTAAAATTTCAACCTTTTACGACCATTATGATAAGTTTTTATTATGCTTTTGTATGTTACGTGCCCAAAATGACTAATGATTACGATTTCCATGACATACTACGCCTATAAATAGACTCTAATCTGACCTCAATATGTAAAAATTGCAATAATTACAATCAACTGCCGGCAAATCCTTGTTTAAGAAATATACAAACGAACCAAAAATGACTCTTATTTAGCGACAGTTACAGTCCAATTACGCATTAAAGTCATCAGCTATATAATTCACGAGCACTCGTAAATAATACTTTAACCTAATACGAGATAAACGCAAATTAATTATAATTCAATTATCCACTAGATCCAAGAACTTTGGTCCATGGCCCGGCGCTATCGCGACATTGGTTATTTTATCGTTGATTGATATTATGAGTTAATTGAAATATATTGGTACGTTTCGAGAATATTCGAGAACACTCTGGACAGATTGTAGAATCAAATCAAATCAAATCAAATCTAATTTATTAAATCAAACACTTAACCTAACCTTAGAGCTAAGTATATCGCTGCAGCAATACAAATAGGTATCAAACAATTAAGGTTCAAGACCGATATCTTTGCTAGGTTACAGAGTAACCTGTATTAAAGATATCAGTACCTTCCCCATAGAATATAATTTTTCTATATTTTGAATGGGTTGCAATGGTGGGTTACGCACGTTATCTTACAAAGCCATAGCGTACAGCACAATTCGGCGTCATAGCGCGGCGTCGGTTCAGCGCACTGACGCGGGCTGATATCTCGTTCTATTTAACGCAGCCTTAGTGCATAGTACAGCACAATTTGGCGTCATAGCGTGGCGTCAGGCTAGCGCTCTGACGCGTGCTAAGAACGAGTTATATCTGATAAAGCCACGCTCAGTACAGATTCGGCGTCATGACGCGGCTTCAGATACGCGTTCTGACGCGCGATAAGCACGCGTTCTATCTGACGAAACCTTTAATATTATAATAAGTATGCGAAGTAGCGTGGCTTATCGCCGCAATCTATTGTTTTACGGGCATACAACCCAGATCGTCGGCGAACAATGGTTTGGACTGTTGCGTAATAGTTTCTCATTTAATGGTATGGTGATAGCTGTCTGGGTGAGGTCGTGGTAAAATAGCTCATTTTGTACTATCTTTTGTCCATAGCTTCGCAAGCGTTAAATTCAGAGTAGTTTAGTAGATCTTATTATACAAATAAACTTAAAAGGTTGCCTGGAAGATATTGCTATTGAGCAATAAGGCCGCCTTTTAGTGCATATATGCTGGCATGGTCTTTTTTATAATGACAATTTATTGTTTTTCTCTGGGTGATATGTACTATAAAGAATAAATAAATAAATAAACTTCCTCTTGAATCACTCTATTAGAAAAAACGCAATCAAACTCCGTTGTGTATTTTCAAAGATATAAGCATATATACATACAGACGCAGGAAGCGATTTTGCTTTGTGATATGTAGTGGTTAATGGAATTCAGCTGAAGGGGGAGAAAGGAAAGCCCTGTTTATTGAAATAAACATACTCACGTTATATAGAGGTCGGTTTGACAGCCTGCTGGGGAACTCCCTGGTGGCTTCCACTTTTTGATGTACATTTTCTTACAATGATGTGTAAATCTTATGTAAATTTAACTGCCAGATAAGCCGTTATGACCGATTGAAGTTATCTCAATTGCTATCCAATCACTATCTAATGAATGATTATTTTTATTTATTAACACATGTGGGAGAGAGAGAGATGCATCATAGTCTAGAATAGTAAATATGATAATTTAGTTAAGATCAGCTCGAGGCATAATGGTATGTAATGTAATGTAATGCCATTAGGTATATATATATACCAAAAAGAAAGAAATATATCTTTGCTATTTCGATATAATCCTATTTTATCCTACTATCCTACTTCTTATCCTACTACTATTATAAATGCGAAAGTTTGTAAGGATGTGTGTGTATGTTTGTTGGTCTTTGACGCAAAAATTACTGAACACCGGCATCACAGTGGGTTGTGTGGGAGTCGAGCACGCTTCGCCACGAATTGGGCCAGCTCGCACCGGGGAAGATACCACTTTCCTATAGGAGATCGTGACATTGTAGCTGGTGGTGCTGGTTCTTTACCATTAGACGACCCACCGTATCCTTTGCTATCCCGCTGTCCCTGTACCTGGCGCTGTGGGTGCATAGCAGCGACTCTGATCACTTACCATCAGGTGACTCGTCTGTTCAGTTGCCTCCTACGGAAAACAAAAGTAAAAAAAAAAAACAGTAGCAGTCGTGGGACTGCCGATAGAAGTGAAAACGGAACTATTAAGTTGAGAGTAATTAAAACTATATGCAAAAATTATATGAAATTTTTTATGTACGCGCACATAATACAGTCAGAAATAGTCGATGTATTAGTGTATACGTGTACACAGGCTACTGCACGTGCGCTAGTCTGGCTCTCCATAGCTATAGATATACTATTATCATTAGCTTGTCGGTGACGCGAACCGAGGATTTTACCCTCTACCAAAACGCTCAACGCGCCTAAAGAAGTTTTCACTTCAAAAAGAATTACCATTTCACAAGTTCCATGTAATCTTAGTATTGCGGTGTACGACCACAAATAACCAATTGACCACAAAAGATTTGGTCAACGAACCGTGCACTGGGGTCGTTCCACTTTAGGTAATGTTACAGTTTAATTATGCAATACAAGCCCACGCGCGACTTTGCCCGCGGATCCAAAGGGGAAGATAACGGTACCGGCGTTTTCCGCGTACCATAGGAAATTGTTATCATTTGGGTGCATTTGAGACGTCAGGGATCTTTTTCGTAGGAATTAACTATTTTTTAAGTATATTAATAAGCTATTATGATTAGTACCAAGGAGGCGGTCGACCGCTTCCTTGTTACAGTGGTTAACGCGTGAGCTTACAACCGAGAGGCCCTGGGTTCGATTCCCGGTGGGGACGCACAAAAAAAAAGTCTCGGTCTGGCAGGACACAGAAGGCTGATCACCTACTTGTCCATAAAGAAAATCGATCAGTGAAACAGATGTATATCATCTGCCCCATACTCCACTAGGGGACACGGGACTTCACTTTTTTATGATTAGTACGGGACGGTGGAAGGTGGAATTCCTCCATCGAAAAGGGAGATCCTTGACGAGTCTACACGACTGGCCGGCCGGTGAGGCCCCAATTGAATGCTGTTGGAAATTTGTATATATACTCTTTAGCGAGAACATTTCGCTAGCGCGATTCAGAAACGTGTCGCCATAATCTATTACATATTTATGCATTTATTTATACGACTGATGCATTGAATAATTTCCTGACGTCCATAACGTTTACTTTCTTCGTCATGTCATGATGACGTCACGCACGCATCACGCGAGCGATAATAGAAATCCGTATGTTTGACTAACTGCACTCTTGTTTGTGAAAGTTTAAACCTAGCAACAATCGATAGTATCATATACTAGCTGCGCCCCGCGGTTTCACCCGCGTAAGTCCGTATCCCGTGGTAATATCGGGATAAAAAGTTGCCTATATGTTATTCCAGTTGTCCAGCACTCTACGTACCAAATTTCTTTGCAATCGGGACAGTAGTTTTTGCGTTAAAGAGTAACAAACATACACACATCCTTACAAACTTTCCTATTTTTAATATTAATTAATAATTAATTAAGTAGTAGGAAGTAGGATTATAGTAGGATTGGATAATAAATTTATTTTTATACATTTTATTTTACTTAAATTTTCTTGTAAACTAGTTGATATTAATAAATACCTAAATTTGAACAAATATAAATTCACGCTTTAAGGATAGAATCAACTGAATCGTCTCATATGTTCTTATACAGAGTATTTTGTATGTGGTAGTCGAGCACGCTTCGGCACGAATTGGGCCAGCTCGCACCGGGGAAGTACCACACCCCCACAGAAGACCGGCGTGAAATAGCATTCTGCTGTGTTTCGTTCGGTGAGTGGGGGAGCCGGAGGCCCATATCCTTTTCCTTACCCTTCCCAGTCCTTTCCTTTATTCCTATCGCCAATCCTTTCTTAATCCCTTCCCAAAAAGTCGGCAATCCACTTGTAGAGGCGTCAGGTCTGCAAAGGACCTTATGCCTCTACAAATGTTCATGGGCGGTGTTAACGTTTACCATCAGGCGTCCCACCAGCTCCATTGCCGACTGTAACATAAAAAAAAAAATACGCAAGAAAATAATTTCCCCGTGAATCCTCATGGAATTATTGTATTGTCACTGATCCTTGATAAGTGTATAAAGAACGGATGATATCTGTCCGTTTATACTGGGCCAAAAGCGAGTCTAAAGGAGTCGGTTACATACAAACATCCTCTATGTTGAAGCTACTATATCTAAACGTGTTAAAAATAGTCTGTTACGGTAATAACAATAAAATGTTAAAAGTGTTATATCAAACTGGACGCTCGTCCGGTCTCCGCCCGGATATCAAGATTCCGGTTTTATTACAAAGGAGCATTCAAATTTAGGGATATAAAGTATCCTATCACCCAAGTCAGCTCATACTCTGTCTGTATACCAAATTTCATCAAAATCCATTCAGTAGTTACAGCGTAATTGACGGACAAACATCCAAAGAAATACTACCACATTTATCTTATCTTATCTTATACCTTTAAATGAGCAATTCTTGTATATATATATATATATATATATATATATATATATATATATATATATATATATATATATATATTTATATATATATATATATAATTGTAATCTCGGAATCGGCTCCAACGATTTTCATGAAATTTTGTATATAGGGGGTTTCGGGGGCGATAAATCGATCTAGCTAGGAATTTTTTTTAGAAGATGTCATATTCGTGTTTTTTTTCCTTACATCTATTGGTGAATAATAATACTATTTTGCTTCGTAGAGAGCTGGACAACTGAAATAACACATAGGCACTTTTTATACCGATATTCCTACGGGATACGGACTTACGCTGTTTAAACCGCGGGTCACAGCTAGTAATATTAATGCGATTAAAATGTTAAAATCAAAGAAGTGATACTTACAATTCGCTTTCTTTATATTCAAATATTTGGACAACCGTCTCCTTGTTGTAGAAGTAGTGAGGTCATATCAGCAGAGAGGGCACAGCAATCCTCTACGGCTAGAGAGAAAAAAAGATTTGTGGTCATAGTCAGAAGTCCACGCAATTCTTATTTCTGCTTCACTATCCTACTAATATTTAGAAGTTTGACCCCCTCCTTGGTACAGTGGTTAACGCGTGAGCGTAGAACCGGGGGTCCTAGGTTCGATTCCCGGTGGGGACGCACAAAAAAAATGTCTCGGTCTGGCAGGACACAGAAGGCTGATCACCTACTTGTCCATAAAAAAATCGATCAGTGAAACAGATGTATATCATCTGCCCCATGCCCCAGTAGGGGACACGGGATTTCACTTTTTATCCTACCAATATTATAAATGAGAAAATTTGTAAGGATGTGTGTGTGTGTGTTTGTTGCTTTTTCACGCAAAAACTACTAAACTGATTGCAATGACATTTGGTACGTAGACAGCTGGACAACTGGAATAACATATAGGCAATTTTTTATCCCGATATTCCTACAGGATACGGACTCACACAGGTGAAACCGATGGGCGCAGCTAGTATGGTATAAAACAAAGTCGCTTTCTCTTTCCCTATGTCCCTAAGTATGCATAAATCTTTATAGCTACGCAACGGATTGTGATGGGGGTTCTTTTAATAGATAGAGTGATTAAGAAATGAAGGATTATCATTATATGTATAATAACATCTATTAAACTACTCCCAATTTAACGCGTGCGATGCCGCGGGCAAAAGCTAGTAAATTATAAACTCCAAAGATTGGAAGGAACGTAAAGGAGTTGAATCGACTATCGATAGTCAATAGAATTTAAGAAGAAGGGGTGGTTCTATGTTAGACTTGTTTTTGAGTCATGTTCTCTTTCGATAGTTTTTCTCGTTTTCTCGTTTTTCGACACCTGTAGACTCGATTTTTATCCACTTCAAACGGACAGTTTTATTCAAACTGTGTACAATGACAATTTAATAAGTTTATCTATCTTATTATCCTCATTAGGATACCCAGGATTAAATGAATTGTGCTATTCTATCATAAAAGCACATTCTTTAGTTGTTTTTTTATTATTTATTTATTGTTATAGTTATTTTTTAATTAGTATATTATGCCTATGTATTATTTGTATTTTAAAGATAAATACTTCCAATGTGGTCTCATTCAAATGTGGACCAGATCAAACAATTTGGCGGTGGTTTAAGTTTTTGCTCAAAACAATTATTTACTTTACACAATTCAGCTACGATTAATCAATAATGTTCCTGGAAACCATATAAATTATGTTGTTGATGCGACAACATATCAACATGCCTTATAGACTGAACAAAAATGCTTACCTACACATAGTTATCGTTTTCTGAAGCAGTTCAGGGCTTTTTCGACCCCTCTGAAACTTCGTTGTGGTTTTAAATAGAAGCTTGAATTTTCAGTAACCAAGTAATAAGCATTGTATAAACACGATGTAGGTCTAATTCCTTTTAATTTGCTCAATTACAATGTATTAATTAATACACATCAATTGCGGAACGGTTGCCTGATAGAGATGGCTTTTAGCCATAAGGCCGCCATTTGCATACTAGTTTTAAGTTGATTTTGTTATATTTTATCTCTGTTTTATATTTTGAAAGTGTGCAATAATGAATAAATAAATAAATCAATTGTTTTACAGGAACAGAAAATATACGATGAACCGTGCGATATATCTCGTCCAGCGACACCGGAGGCGGCCCCAGTGAAGACGGACTTCCAGAAGCTTAGGGAGAACTTCGAGTCGCTTCCGGAAGTTTCTAGAATGTTCGAGAAGCCGAAGATTTCGAAGAAACCGCTGACAAAGGTATGGAAGAGCACGGAGAACGTTTCCGACGAGTTCAAATTTGTGCGACGAACGGTAGAGAAGAAATTCGCAACGGATTCGAAGAAATACAGACGCACGGACAGAGGGGATAAGGTCGGATTCAGCTTGCCGAAGAGCGATTGCAGTCAACTTGATGTAGACAGAGAAAATGTGAGTATTCTTATAAACGGCTCACTTTTAAACGTAGAATTTTAATGTAATTAGATCTCATTACAGCACATATAAACGGTTTAGACCAACAATACAATATCTTAATCACATTTTACGGTTCGATTATGCACGTACAAGTGATGACGTAAGTTTTTATTTGTAGAAATGAAGTAGGCAGTATGAGATTAAATAAATTGTATAAGATTAAATTAATTATAGAATGTTAAAGAAACGGTCAAGTGCGTGTCGGATGCGCGGCACTAAGGGTTCTGTACAAATAAGCATTAGCAATAAATGTAAAAATATTTATCACCCATCCAACTTATGACCATGCCAACCGTTGCTAAACCTCTTTTTATGTAATAATCAGTTTTTGTCGTGACAGACAGACGGACAGACGTGTAACGAACTCTTTATGATTGTGTTTCATCCTTTGGGTAGAACAAATGTTGGACTAGGTGGGTATAATATGATACCGACCAGTCCTTATATGGTCAACATAGCATCATTTAATTTCCTAAAACCCAACTACTACATAAATAGACATATATTAAATTAAATCGCTTTCTGCCGTCTGTGTGTCTGTATGTTTAGATATTTTAAACTACTCAACAGATTTTCATGGGGTTTTTATTAATAGATAGAATGATTCAAGTGGAAGGTTTACATGTATGATACATAAGTTATTTCACTCGTAAGAAGCCGGTACTGGTCGCTAGTGTTCCATATTATATAACTCACATACTTATGTGATACTTTAGTAGGGAAAAATTAAAATAGAAAATGGCGTAAACGTAGGTGTCAATGTAATCGTTTAGAAAAACCATTTAACAAATGGCCGCGTTGAACTTAAGAAGTCTTTGTTGTAAGTACTTACATTTAATTAGCGATCGTCGGTTACTTGTAACTCATTTAGATTGTTGTCCTAAAATATGTCTAAATACGCAGGATTAAGGTTTAATTTTGATTGTAATGCGTGAACATAGACAGAGATGGATATATCCGAGGGACGGAAAGGGATGAACTAAATTAATACGCTGTGTTGGAAGTGGTACAGATGTGTTGAAAAATAATTATATTTGATCCTTAGTAAGCATTTTATCATCACTACATTAATATAAAATTACCTGTCACGTTGTTTTTCCGCGATGGACTCCCAAGATACTCAACCGATTTTAATCAAATCTGCACAGTATGTATAGTTTGATTCAACTTAAAAGAAGAAAAAAAAACTGTACTGTTTTTTTATTTCGATAACGGTAAATAACTCCCCAGGCGGAGCTGGGGCGTTCAGCTAGTATAGCATAAAACAAAGCAACTTGAAGACACTATTACATACAGTTTTAGTCGGACAGCATCAAATTAAATCTACTGTTATTGTAAATAATACTACAAAATCATCCCAAAAAAAGTTATAGTAATAGTAGAAAAAATCACGAACAAAAATTGGTCAAAACGCGATAAAAAAATTTTGCATCATAATACGAGTGTGTGGCAACCCTAGATCTTAACCGCAGAGTTATATCAAACATCCCAAAAAAGTTATAGTAATAGTAGAAAAAAATCACGAACAAAAATTGGTCAAAACGCGATAAAAATGTTTCGCATCATAATACGAGTGTGTGGCAACCCTAGATCTTAACCGCAGAGTTAAGCGCGCGAATTGTATTGTCTCGCATAGTTGTAAAATCTTCGCATGACGTTATATTTTCCGACCGTGTGACTCACTCGAAAGGCCCACTCGTGAAACTTGACCTGACCCTATTGGGTGCACTACTAATGTTATAAACGCGAAAGTTTGTATGTATGGATGGATGTATGTATCTAGGGACGTTTGTTACTCTTTCACGGAAAAACTACTGAACTGATACAATGAAATTTGGTGCGTAGATAGCTGGATAACTGGAATAACATATAGGCAACTTTTCCCCGATATTCCTACGGGATGCAGACTTACGCGGGGGAATCCGCGGGGCGCAGCTATTGTAAATATAAGTGCCCTAGAATTTTTTAAGGACGAAATTCGGTAAATAGATAGTTTGTGACCCGAGAAAGGATATAAGATAGCTTTAATCCTTGATATCCTAGGGGATTTATGTGGGAACCTTTATGTTTTTCACTACGCCAGCGCAAATCTATATATAAATATCGAGATTTATATTATAAAGAGGAAACTGATGTATTTTTGTATGTTTGTATCCCAAAAATCACTGGACCGATTTCCAAAATTCTTCCACCATTATAAAGCTGCAACTTCACTCAGTGACATGTAGGCTATACAGGTACCACGCGGGAAAGGACTATCGTGATAGTTAGACCATTTATAAATGAATAACGTATATAAGTGTAAAGTATATAAGTATATTGTCTATTTATTAATATTATATAATTTAATTTGCTCAGTTGCTTACACCTCCAAAAGTATTTTCTTCCAGCATTTCCATTATCACAGGTTGTCTGGTAGAGATCACTCGTTAGTGATAAGACCGCCCTTTGTAGAATATTTCTTCTTTGTGCTGTTTTCTCTGTTACTTTTATTTTGGTGTACAATAAAGAATTTATTATTTTTATTATTAATAACGGTTGAACTTATTTAATGAGTTTTGGCTTTTTGAAGTGAAACTTCTTTAGAATCGTTGTGATTTCAAACCTGATGCAACGGAAAAAACGACAGGCAAGAGACGCAAATACAAAAATGTGTAGAAAGAAGCCGGCAAAGAATGAGACAGAAATATACATACTATTTTATTTTTTATATATATTCATCTCATTCTTTTGTCGATTTACTGAAGTTTCACTTCTATCGTGTGTGAATCGCACACACACCTTTTTTATTTTAATCAAGGATCCAGATTAGGAGAATTTCTAGGAATACTGCACGGTTAAAAATTAAAAATCTTGCATAATAACATTGTACGTATAGAAATAAATAAGTTTCTGGTAGCAACCCTATTCAACCCTTACAGTACAGTCACGTACACAAGTGCATTGTCTTAAATGTTAAAAATATTACATAACACAGCGCGTAGAATTATCAAAGCATCAGATATTCGTGCTGCGATACGGTTAATGATGAATGTACAAACAAACAATGATATTATCTCTTAGTCATAATGCTGACGGAAAAAATCATGCCATAAAACCGGGGTTACATGGAGATGAGCTAGTTAAAAGTGTTTAGAAATACGTTTTTTCCGTTAAAGCTAACTTGGTATCGGATTCGTATCGAGGTTATGGTCGTGAATAACTCAACACTTGCATGCATTGACGGTATATTTTTGAAAATTATAAGATACTAGCTGCGCCCCGCGGTTTCACCCGCGTAAGTCCGTATCCCGTAGGAATTTTGGGATAAATAGTAGCCCTTATGTTATTCCAGATGTCCAGCTATGTACGTACCAAATTTCATTGCAATCAAAGTTCAGTAGTTTTTGCGTGAAAGAGCAACAAATGCACACACATCCTTACAAACTTTCACATTTATAATATTAGTAGGACTGGTATAACCGGGCACGCGTTGCTGTTGCTGAGTAATAATTAATAATATTAAGATTATAAATTATTGAGATAATTAATCGAAATAAAACCTACCCTATATCTTAAATTGGACCAAATTACACTTAAAATGCCAAACATCATCAAAATCGGTTGAGTTGGTGAAGAGTTCATTAGGAATATACATTATGACACTGGATTTTTATATATTAAGATGACATCGTTAGTAGTATACTGATTATATTATCTTTTCTCGTAGTATGGTGAGGCAGTGTATTTTTTTTCAAGACAGAGCCAGGAAACTGTTGGTGGTTTTCGTCTGATGGTAAGCAATCACCACTGCCCATGAGCACTCGCAAATGTTATGCTCTGCGAATCGGCTGAGGGTTTTAAATGGAAAGGGAAAGGGAAAAGGAAAGGATTGATGACTTGATAGAAGGAATGGACTGGCAAGGTTGAGGAGAAAAAAACGGGCCATACACTGTAATATACATTATATTCATAGAATTTTGTTCTTGTTAGCTTCAATGTTAAAAAAATTAATATTAATAGAATTTATAATGGAACGTGTTATAACAAAATTGAGAAATCGATAAATAGCACGAATATATCAATTTCTCAATTTTGTTTCACCTTTTTAAAATAATATATCAAGAATATAATTAATTATCGAATTGCAGTTTAATAGGTTTTATAAAAGATTTTAATTTTTAACGTATTTTATATTCATACATTTCTTACTATATCACAAACCTGCCATCGTTCAAGTCGTTTATTTCACACGACCTTACTGTTCTATTTTCCTTCCCATACCAATTAAATATATTTTAATATTTGTCATATATAAACAACAGCACCATGTAAGCCGACCGTAACGCTCCACGGAGGTTCGCTGAAACGGCGCACGTTAGTTGGTTTTAGACCAACGATGAGTATGTTTGGTGTACAATGAGTGAGTTTGTTATTTCTGAGTTAATGATAGTTGATGACGTGCAATGTGATTTAGTGATAGTTAATGACACTTCAGTGTTGTACAATATGTCCAATTAATGTGTGATGTTTTGATGAAATAAAACATATATTGTGTTACATATATTAAGATAAGAAGCGAAGGTATTATTTGAAAATTACCTTGAAGTTCAACTGGTATCCAAACATCAAAGAATCATGTATGTATATTGGCGATGATAACAAAGTTGATGCATTTGTTTGAAACGTTTGTGGTTAGTTAGTTTTAGGTTAGCCTATATGTTTGTATGTAATCGATTCATTTTGACTCGTTTTTGACCCACTTTAATTTATACACTTAACGAGGATCAGGTCGCAATGAGTTTGTCCTATTATCCTGACTAGGATCAATAGAATAATAATAAATAATTAATAATCTAATAATTAATTCCTTACGTATACTCTGTATAAGAGTGAGACAATTCACTTGATTCTATCATTAAATCATATTTGTTCAACTACTAGCTGCGCCCCGCGGTTTCACCCGCGTAAGTTCGTATCCCGTAGAAATATCGGGATACGAAGTTGCCTATATGTTATTCGAGTTGTTCAACTATCTACGTACCAAATTTCATTGCAATCGGTTCAGTAGTTTTCGCGTGAAAGAGAACAAACACACACATTTTTACAAACTTTCGCATTTATAATATTAGTTAGGAGTAGCATATTTATTATGACTCTCTGTCTTGTCAAGTAAACGATCTCTTTCTATGCCAGAATTTGAATCCAGAAGAATCGAAATATATATATATTCAAAGGTCCCATACTTCTTTCTTCCGTTTGTTTTAGCTTATCTTCTGATAAATAATCACGTCATAGTTATATTTATCTCATCTGTGTCTCTTTTGATTTGAGGGTAGGAGGTAGTTTTGTTTGTGGGTTACTGAATCTTTAATAATTGTCATTAGCGGATTTTGGCCGTGTGTTAAATGATAAATATATATGGCCAGATAGTATTAAAGTTCATGGATGTATCACAAGGAAGCTGCGTAGATAAAATTTAGGCTGGATTTATTCTTTATATTCAGGTATGTATGACATATATGAAGAATCCGTAGTGCGTTTAGTATCTTTAATATTTGTCACATATGTATATTGGTGGAAAATTGTTTGAGCTTTAGATTATTATAATTGTTATGGTCTATATTAACATACTTCCTACTAATATTATAAATGCGAAAGTTTGTGAGAATGGATGTATGTGTATGTGTGTGTTTGTTACTCTTTCAAGCAAAAACTACTCAACGGATTACCATGAAATTTGGTACGTAGATAGTTGGACAATTGAATTAAGACATAGGTAAGTTTTTACCCCGATATTCCTACGGGATACAGACTTACGCGGTGATTACATAATAATTTTTCAAATTGTCTGAACTAGACTAAATTTTAATGGGACACACGAAAATCTAGTTTAGAAAATAAGGATCATAAAAAACGGTTCATCCAGTAAAATGTTATAATGTAACAAACATTAAAAATACAGTCGTATAGATAACCTCCTTGTTTATTGAAGCGTTTAAATATATAACGGCACCTCTCAATTTGTAATCCATCAAGCCTTTTACACACTGTAGAGTGTGCGAAAGATAAGACAAAACATATTATGTACTAGCCGCGCCCCGCGGTTTCACCCGCGTAAGTCCGTATCCCGTAGGAATATCTTGATAAAAAGTTCCCTATATTTTATTCCACTTGTCCAGCATTCTACGTACTAAATTTCATTGCAATCGGTTGAGTAGTTTTTGCTTGAAAGAGCAACAAACACACACACATCCTTACAAACTTTCGCATTTATAATATTAGTAGGATTACTAGACGCTCGTCCCGGCTCCGTCCGGATATCAAGATTCCTGTTTTATCCCAAGGTAGCGTTTAATCGGGATAAAAAGTATCCTATCACCCCAGTCAGCCCATACCCTGTCTGTATACTCATTATCATCCTTCCCTGTAAATATCATCGTTTCCTTGTAAATAGTAGTTCTTCTTGGCGCAGCGGCCTACATTTTATGTCGGTCTGTCATAAACACAGCGACGGATGCACAATAAATGAATGTTTCGTCAACTTAAAACGAACGGAGGTCGATTTAAGCGAATCGCCGCTCTGCCTTTGTATCGGAAGTTCATACAACTGTTGGTTTAACGGTGTTTTTCTATTGTTCACTAGCTACTGCATTCATTTATAAAAAACAGAATTTAACAAATTTAACAAGCTTCAAAGTAACATTACGGTAATGTACCGTAATGTTACTTTGATTGCCGATTTGCGCAAAAATGATGGCGTTTTTCTTGTTGGTGTAACTAGCTTTTGCCCGCGGCTTCGCACGCGTTAAATTGGGAGTAGTTTAATAGATGTTATTATACGTATAAACCTTCCTCTAGACATCACTGTCTGTTAAAGAAAAGCCCGTCACAATCCGTTGTGTTGTTTTGAAGATTTAACTATAGGACGGGGACATAGGGACTGAGAAAGCGACTTTGTGTTATACTAAGTATTGATTAGCTGTTGTTTGTGCTGTGTATAAAAAAGCCTATGTAACTGTTAAGGTGCAGCTTACTAATGTTGAAAGAGTTCAATTAGTTCTTGTATTAGTTTCTTCCATTAGTTCTTGAAAACATATGGATAAACACGAAAACACAAACGTTCCCTCTTTTTTATATTACTTTAGATACAATAATTATAATGAAATATTCTCATAGGGCTTATATTATAAGGTTTTTTACTGAAATTCTCAAACCACGAAAGTCTCATTGTCATTGATCCCACAATAGACATTGTTAATTTTAATTTTCTTGATCAAGCCGATGGCGATGCCGCCTTTATTTATATGTACTCAAGATCATATATTTTCGTACTGAATACTTTTTATTTACACTTATATTATAAATAGGAAATTTTTGTATGTTTGTAACGTTCTCACGCGGGACCGATTTGAAAAATTCTTTCACCATAAAAACAAAAATACAGTCGAACCTCCTCATTTTTTGAACGCGGCTGCTAATAATATTATGGCAAAAAGCTGTTATCTCTTTCTATATCTATCAACCCCTATAGGTATACAATAATACTCGCCCTACCTTGAACACCCATGAGTCACTACAATCAAATAACTATAACGTCATCAAACACGCGATGTTTTGCCATTTTAATAAAGGGAGTAATATCGATCCCACCTGTGCAATTTTGTTTTTTGCACTACCAATAATTGAATTGGATGTGGTAGTCGAGCACGCTTCGGCACGAATTCGGCCAGCTCGCACCGGGAAAGTACCACAACCCCACAGAAAACCGGCGTGAAATAATAGCTTGCTATTGTGTTTCATTCAGTGGTGAAGACTTCGGACTTAATATCGATAAGTCGTGAGTTCGAGGCGAATCAATTTATCTGCGCATGTGGATAATGACCACTGCTCGAAACGGTGAAGGAAAACATCGTGAGGAAACCGGCATGTCCCAGCAGTTGGGACATAGGGCTGATGATTACAGAGTTTCTTGTCGGCTCTTCTCTGTAGATACTGCTTTCCGAACCGGTGGTAAATGTTTAAACTGTTAGACGATTCAAAAGTGCTTCTTTAAGATGTCTAATTGAATAAATAAATGTCTCACTTTGAGTTTGATGATGGATGGATTAAATTGACTACGTGCTCGCCCGTGGCTTTGTGCTTTTCACGTTATCGTGTAACTGTTATCTCCCGGTACGTTACGTCCAAGCTTTCAAATAAAAAAAAAATGGTTGCCTGTAAAGTCGGTTTTACGGGCGAAGATTTTACGTGACAACGTCTTTTTCTCGGTAGAATATTTATTGATATGAATATTATTAAATTGCACAATAGGAACAAGGAATCGAATGAAAATAAGACTTGCACAAATTTTAACTATAGAAAATATATATTTGTTTACTAAAAAGACAGAGACAGAGACACAAGCACGCGCCGATTCAATGCGCCTAATTCTCTAGTGCTGCGCGCGCGGCGGACCGATCATAGTTCGGTGACTCATCGTAACGTTACCGGGCGTTACACTTTTTCATGAGTGACTCCGAGCCGCAACCTAATTTAAGACGTTGTCACGTCAAAAAGAAGTAACGAAGGGACATCGCGAAAAAAGGAAATGCTACATAGATTTCCTCTCCCATTTTTCCTTCTGTAGAAAAAAAATATGCCTCATCCCATTCTAGTAAAGACGAATGATAGTATTTTCTTGTGTTTGATTTTACGCGAGTATTATACATTTAGAAATTAAATTCGACACTCTCCCCGTGACCACGCTCGCTGTAAAATGTTCGAAACGTCGGGTTAATAATATAATGAATAAATCGCTCGTTTAAAATCCGTTAAAAAGTTTTTAATTTCTAAAGATGAATGATAATAATGAGTGACTGTGGCGAGTGGTAATCCAGCGATAACGCGAGCGAAGCCGTGGGCAAACATCTAGCTAGCTTATCTTAAAATTTAGGTACACGACACCAATAAACAAATTAGCGCAATTAAGATAAACTCATTTTCTTTGTAAATCGGCGTCCATCAGTCTGACCGCTCTGTTTTGATTCCAGCACTATCTCTTATTTACTGGCTGGCTAGTGTTGTACTGTGTTATCGATGTCGATGGAGTTTTAATATTGCCAAAATTTATTGAAATTATTTCTCGATGGAGCTATGCTCTCATTTAAATATTGTTGACTAGCTGCGCCCCGCGGTTTCACCCGCGCAAGTCCGTATCCCGTAGGAATATCGGGACAAAAGTTGGCTGTGTGTTATTTCAGTTGTCCAGCTGTCTACGCACCAAATTTCATTGCAATCGGTTCAGTAGTTTCCGCGTGTAAGAGCAACAAACGCACACACATCCTTACAAACTTTCGCATTTATAATATTAGTAGGATTAATCATCGTTACAGGGTAATTGATTTTTATTATTATATTCGGATACTTATATTAATTTAATATTTTACATCTTACATACAAATGTGTTTCGTTTGAAATAGTTAATAAATATATCCATTTACGAGCTGGTTAAAATAAATTTTCATAACACAAAATTTTGTCCCCTTCGAGTTATCAAGATCCATTCTTAGCGAATACAAATAGCATTGCCTGTATGCTAGTAACAACATACCAAAGTTTCAGCCCGATCGGTTTAGTAGTTGGATAGATGAGATGATACATTAAAGAGCTATTTGATATTGGATGTCTCTTGTGATATTTATTATTATTGATAGATTTTTCCTTTGAATTAATTGTAATTTAATAGGATTTATTTATATTTTATCTTAAATCAAACATGTAAGATTGTTTAACTCTCTTAACCAAATTTCTAAATATAGTCTAGGCGTTTCGAAAGACTATAGGCTACTCCTTACCATGTCGCGCGGCATAACCGAAACCAACGCGAGCGACGCCGCGGGCGGAAATCTAGTGTATAAATGACTCGCCGAGGGGGTCGCGGACGTATTTTAACCAGCTCCCGTGGCCCCTTCACTCACCGTGGCCCCTTCACTCAAGTGGCTCGACGGAACACAGTGGGGTTTTGGTCGGTAAGAATCCGACATAACCCACGGCTCCATCCCCGGCGGCCGTGGGTATCTATGCAAGATTTTCCCCCTATAAAAAAAAAGAGTGTATAAATTAGTCAATAATAGCTGAAGTCACATAAAGTTTTACAATATATTTAACTAAGACAAAAGGACATTATCTTGATGGTCCAATTACTATAACACTAAAATAAAATCTTCTACTATATAAAAATAAGTCGGGTTTTCCTTCCTCACGCTACAACTCCAGAACGCACGAACCGATTTCCACGGTTTTGCATTCGGTGAAAAGCTCTCGGGCTCCGTGAGGTTTATAGCACAGAAAATTCTGGAAAATTTTCATCAGAAACGCGGGAAAATCATTTTTCACTTACAGCTATCTAGCTGGTGGCGAAACGGAGTTCGCCGGGATTGCTAGTATGTTATAACTATATGCTTAAGTATAAATAAAAATATGAATATTCAATACAAGCGTTTACCCTCCACTTTGCACGCGTTAAATTCGGAGTAGTTCAATAGATGTTGTACATATAAACCTTTCTCTTGAAACACTTTATTCATCAAAAATGCCATCAAAATCCGTTGCGTAGTTTTAAAGATTTGAGCAAATATAGGGCCAGACAGAGAAAGCGACTTTGTTTTAATGCTATTTAGTGATATTTTGCACTAGACTGTCGTCCCAGCGTCGCATGGGTTGACACGGGATAAAACAATACTTTTCTACAAAAAGGGAGGGGGGTACCACTCTAAAATGGGACCAAATGACATTTCCTATCAAACATAAAAAGAATCACGCCCAACGATCGAAAACCCACGGAGTCACCTAGGAACGAGAAATATACATTCGAATTGAGAACCTCATTCATTTTTGGGAATGTCGGTTAAAAGCCTGCTTGGTACTGATGTTGCTTTCTATTGGTAAAGGGATTTTTTTTATCGGTTAAGCAGTTTTTGAGCTATAAAATAAACAATCAATTTTTTTCTTTATATTAATGATATCAGTAAGTATATATAGCCTATCCAATAGAGGATGTAATTAATTTAAAAATAAAACTCTCCCCTCATTCGTGCGTTAGGTCATTTGAATTTGAAATTTGACATAGTCTAGGTACACATATTGTGTGCCTAGACTAGATATGGTGTAGGTAGTTTTTGACTAATGATTTGACTAGAAACCCTTTTCTGTAATACTCATAAAGGACTTGTTAAATATGTCTATGTAAATATGTAATATATTTCATCCGACACATTGTGGCGGCCGCCATTTTTACCGATTTTCACCATACATCGATTTTCACAGAATCTGAGTGGTAAGAAGCACGGTAGCTGGATACTGGCTTTCAAATGAAAAAAAAACAGCATCGAAATCGGTCTATCCGTTCATGAGCTACGATACCACGGACATACAGACACAAGAATAGCAATGGTTAGTCATGGAATAGTTAATTGTTATTTAGATCAGTTAGTGAATGCAAAAATCTTACTAATGTTATAAACGCGAATGTTTGTTAGTATGGATGGATGTACCGTGTATGTAAACAGTATGGATGTTTGTTACTCTCTCACGCAAAAACTGCTGAACCGATTGCAAGTAAATTTGGTCCGTAGATAGCTGGAGTTGTCCAGAATAACACACAGACAACTTTTCATCCCGATATTCCCACGGGTTATAGACTTACGCGGGTGAAACCGCAGGGCGCAGCTAGTGATAAATTACAAGGGACGAAGGTCGTGCGCCTACAGCCAAGGTTCTAGATAATGTATTTTTATTTTCGCTATGCACACAATATGTTAGTGACTTTGAATGCAGTTGTGATTTACTGTTTAACTCTTTGGTGCTGTGGTTGTATCTTGGACTTTAAGGAGGCCTTGGGTTTGAATTTTTGTGATCTACACTAATATTATAAAGAGGAGGAATTTGTATTGTTTGTTTGTCTGTTTGTTTGTAATGGATAAACTCAAAATCTACTGGACCGATTTTAAAAATTATTTCATCACTAGAAAGCTGCAACTGTGCTGAGCGTCATAGGCTATGTATGTATACCTAGTAACTGCTGGTTAAATATAATATAATAAATAAGTATGCACATTAACGTTATAATATATTATAGATTATTTTCTAAAGGGAACATGCTGTATATCATTCCGTTATGCCGCTAATATATTCACGGCCAGTAAGGTGACCGATGTCGCTCGTCACTTAAACTTTATATCTACCCGCGTTAAAAGTTAAGAAAAAAAACATATGTACCTAGCGGTCGTTGGCTTATGGTGCACGTAGGACTTAGCACGAGTAACTTGAATGAGTTTATGTTTGCATCGTTTATGAATCTTTGTAAGTTATGTAAATGAGTATCTATAATTAAATAAATAAAAAATAAAAATTGCGAGAATTTAGGTTAAATTATTATTGCAGTACTAGCTGTCCCGGCGAACTCCGCAACGCCATAGAATATTGTTTCGACATATTTTCTTTATCGTTCCCACCTTTTCAACCTTCCCTAGACGTCCAAGGACATATCAAGATCAAAATAAGACAAATCCGTTCAGCTGTTCTTGAGTTTAAGCGAGACTAACGAACAGCAATTGATTTTTATATATAAGAAGATATATTCATCATCATCATCATCATCATCAGCCCTTATATGTTCCCACTGCTGGGACACAGGCCTCCTATGAGGTCTATCTTCTTCTCTTCTTCAAATAGAAGATATATTGCTATTGATAAAATACTGCATGAAAATAAGAGAATAAGAAGATAATTCATTAACACTAGTCGAAAAGAAAGTGCTACTAAAAGAAGACTACTTCTACTACTCTACTTACTACTACTACAAGAAGACTATTTGAATTATTTTATATGTGGTAGTCGAGCACGCTTCGGCACGAATTGGGCCAGCTCGCACCGGGGAAGTACCACACCCCCACAGAAGACCGGCGTGAAATAGCATTCTGCTGTGTTTCGTTCGGTGAGTGGGGGAGCCGGAGGCCCATATCCTTTTCCTTACCCTTCCCAGTCCTTTCCTTTATTCCTATCGCCAATACTTTCCTCATCCCTTCCCAAAAAGTCGGCAATCCATTTGTAAAGGCGTAGGGTCTGCAATGGATCGTATGCCTCTCCAAATGTTCTTGGGTGGTGGTGGCGCTTGCCATCAGGCGTCCCACCAGCTCCATTGCCTACTGTACCGAAAGAAAAAAAAATTAATAAATGATTGAGTTTATATCATATAAAGTCCTTATATCTTCTAAAAATTTCATATTTAATTCTCTATAAGAATAAGTATTGTAATTCCTCTAAGCCAAAGATTACTTAATGCCGATTTTTGTAAGAAATATTAGTGACTAATTATTTTATATAAGGTTTTTTTTTTTTATTTTAATGAGTTTAAGTATTATAAATGTATAAAAATACACATTTATTATTAACTTATCAACCTCGACTTTAAAAAAGGAGATGTCTCTCAATTCGACTTTATTTTTCGGGCTCGTTTCTTCTGAACTTACGACTGGGTGAAGCGATTTTAATTGTTCTATTATTTGATTTGATTTAATTTAATTTTGATCTAGTTTTGACAATTGAAAAGAGATTTAGCTTTTCGTTAAAAATAATTGCATATACTTATTACTAGCTGCGCCCCGCGGTTTCACCCGCGTAAGTCTGTATCCCGTAGGAATATCGGGATAAATAGTTATCTACGTACCAAATTTCATTGCAATCGGTTCAGTAGCTTTTGCGTAAAAGAGTAACAAACATACACATACACACACATCCATTCTCACAAACTTTCACATTTATAATATTAGTAGGATATATTTTTCCTGGGACAACCCGGGCGGGGCATACGGCCGGTAATGTTCATATGTGGTTACGCCTTTAAAACCAATTATCTTCGTGAAATGCATTATATCACTGACGCATCCAACAATTGAATACACACACATATACATACATTATCACGCGCCGGCTCGCTTGATGTTGTTTACGATAAATACAATGGATACAATTAATTAAACGAACGCATGCGTAATGAGTCAATACGTCAGTTGTCAATTGGCTGTATCTGGTGAGTCTTCCGCCTGCTGAAGATCTGTGTCGGCCTAGATAGGGGCATTATGTCATGATTTGTTGTGGAACGACTTTATAAGTTGGAGGTAAAGAGATGCGTTTTTTTTTTTACTTATATAGTACGGAGGCCCAATTCGTATACAATATAGAGGCATATTTCTATTCCTTACCCTTCCCAATTCTTTCCTTTACTCCTCTCGTCAATTCCTTCTTGATCCCTTTTCAATTTGAAGTCGCTAATCCATTTATAGAGGACGCTTCAGAATGTTCATGGGCGGTGGTAGCGCTTACCATCAGGCGACCCACCAGCTCCATTGCCGACGATGACATAGAACAATCTGTGTATTTGTTTGTTCTTTTACGTCACAAAACCGGCGTGAAATAGCATTCTGCTGTGTTTCGTTCGGTGAGTGGGGGAGCCGGAGGCCCATATCCTTTTCCTTGCCCTTCCCAGTCCTTTGCTTTATTCCTATCGCCAATCCTTTCTTAATTTCCAAAAGTCGGCAATCCATTTGTAGAGGCGTAAGGTCTTCAGACGTCATGAGATTAAAATAACGGCACAAAAAGCTGAAAAAACACGCTCTAATCAAACTAATGTCATAAATGTGAAAGGTTGTTTGTTTGGATGTTTGTCCGTCAATCACGCTGAAACTATTGAACAGAATATGATGAAATTTGGGTATGGTGTCAGGGTATGAGCTGACGTGAGTGATAGGATACTTTTTATCTCGATTAATTGCTCGCTTGGAATAAAACAGGAATCTTGATATCCGGGCGGAGCCGGGACAAGCGACTAGTGTGCTTATAACGTTATAATCGTTATTTTTTACAAACACGTATAATGAGGATATATTTTTATCAAAATAATGTAAATTGATATTAAATGCTTGCCGCTTCGCCCGGCTTCGCCTGGGTTATGTTAAATTATTTGGTGGTGTTGTGTGATTTAGGTGAGAATAGTACCTTCTTCCCTCCTAAACCACTTAAACGATTTGGATGAAAATTAGCACCAAGATAGTTCGTATACTTAGACAGTTACAAGATAGTTTTCATCCAGATAATCCTATGGCAACTTTGTGGGTGAAACCTTGGGGTTGTCTTTTAATTTGACCACGTGGACAAAGCTGCGGGCGGAATATTAAATCATAATTATATTTTATTAATTTGTTGTTTGATTAATATAATACTTGTGTATTAAATTCTAGATAAACTTTAGTTTTTTCGTCACAATGTTTGTCCTCAATGGACTCCTAAACCACTTAACCGATTATAATAAAATTCGCACACCATGTGCAGTTCGATCCAACTTGAGAGATAGGATAGTTTATATTATTTCAATTACGATAAATGACTACCCGGGCAGAGCCGGGACGTGCAGCTAGTATTTATATATAATAAATAGAAGATTCCTTCAAATAGATGATAACGATAGCATTAACATATAAATTACATACCAATGCTGCATTTACTTAGTTACCGCCGATAAATATAGCTTTTACCAGCATTTATGCTGAGATGTAAAAACGGATTGATGAATTATAATAATATTATTGTACACACCCGTTCCCGACCAAAACCTTGGCCTCTACGATAAAAATCGTAAAAAAAGTACCTACGTCAACTCGAGTCAAGTTCGCGCGTAATATTAATTAGCGTAATGTATTTATCGATAAATCAAGTGTTACATCACTAGAAATTATCGTAATTGTTGTTGGACAATGTTGTTTGATGACCTAGCCTCGTTCGTAGGGGGCTTATGCCCTAGTGTGCCACTCAAAATTGATGTATGTTTGTATTTGTTTTACGTTGATGGAATATTCTTTGGGTATATAGGATTTATCCACTGCTATGTGTTGTTAAGTGACCGCCTCCTTGGTGCAGTGGTTGACGCGTGAGCGTAGAACCGAGGGGTCCTGGGTTCGATTCCCGGTGGGGGCGCACAAAAAAAAAAAACGTCTCGGTCTGGCAGAACACAGAAAGCTGATCACCTACTTGTCCATAAAAAATCGATCAGTGATACAGATGTATATCATCTCCTGCATACCCCAGTAGGGGGACACGGGACTTCACTTTTTTACGTGTTGTTAAGGAGAGGTGGATCAGTGCCAATTGTCACCATCAAGGGGGGACGCCCTTGACCTTGTCGCCAGGGTATCTACCAGGGTGAATCCTCAGTTCACCCACGCGTGCTAAGGTGAAGTAGCCCTTCTGACATCGAGAATCACCACAAAAATGAAAGACCAGTGCCACCTAGGACTGAAAGCGAAAAGTCTGGACGAGCGTGCATGAACGAAATTGATTTTTCAATTTATCTGCATGTCAATAGTCATCACCACTGCTCGAAACGGTGAAGAAAAATATCGTGATACCGGCATGTCGAAGAATCAAAAGTTCGACGACATGTGACATCTGTTAATCCCACCTTGCTTTGTGTAGTGGGTTATGGCCTGAACCCTCAGAAGGCGCGTGTTTTCCATTGGAAATATGTTGGGTTGATGATGTATTATTGAAACTGCTGTGCGTGTTCGTGTGTCTGTCTGACAGTTGTGTCGATTGAACTAGATAGAAGTCGTAGTCATATTATATCTAAAGTCTACATTATTGTTTCAGCTAGTGTCTTTTATGTCCTTTCGATCTTTTCAACCAACTTTAATAAAAGGGAGGTTTTAATTTTGTCTTACTAAAAATTTGAAAGTCTTTAGTAGTTATCCAACAGTCTGTTGCGGTTAGCAGTTCTCGATTTGTTATAGACCGAGAGCCCGCGAAGCCCAGACCTTCGTTATATTGTAAATTTCTTCTATATATGTCCCCTATACAGGTATAAGCAAACTTAACGAGATATGGCGATGCTCTGGGCGTCGCGGGCTCTTAGACCATTAAAGTATTCGGTTGTAACTAAGATACAAAGTATAAAAAAAAACGATTAGTGGGACCCTTTATCATTAGGTTTATTTATCTTAGTGCTATTTGTTTCTAAGCTGTATCGTTTCACCTACTGGCTCACTATTGCATAACCCAGTCCATGTTATCACGCCTCGAAGCTATGTATTCTTAATTATTCGATGTACAACACTCCAAGCGTACAGAGTACGAGAAAATTTTGGGTGCGAAATTGTATAGTGAAAATTTAGTGACAAAATGGATACAGGTAAAATGCACTTTATTGTATACTAGTGAAGGTGCATTTTCTTTTGTGATTTGTTTTTTTTTTTTACATGCGTGCTATAGGCTAGTGTTAATGCATTTTCAGTGACATATTAATTGGGTGAATTTCAGTTGAAATATGTATTTTATGCCGTCGGTTTAAGGTACACTTTTCCATGTTGTGTTTTAATTTGTTTCTGCTTGTTATTTTTACGCGTTATTAATAATGGGTGTAATAGGTATTTAGTGTTTGGGTGAATTATCGTAGTGAGTTCGTAGAATATAATTTGTAGTGAAAATATTTATATAATTTGTGGTGTTTTATATGGCAGTGGAAAATGAATTTTGAATCTAATTCCTTGACTGTTTAGGTGCATTTTGCGTAGTTTTTTTCCTTTACGAGGAATTATGGATGATGTGAATGTGGGTTGAATAGTTGTGTTTGATAGGGAATTTTTGCCATTTGGTACCAAATTTTCGAATTTGGAATAGCTTCTCCCTCCTCATGAGCGTCGGTGGTTGTTTCTGTGAGTATTGTTTTTAAGAGGGGAGATGAGGAAGGTACGAGCCCGAGCTACGTACGACATGTTAGCATCTCGGGACACTATTTAGGGGTTGCCGTGCGCATGTTTTAATATCGTTTTCGTAATGACTATGTTATCAACTATGATGTTGGGACAACAACAAAGTTTTTCGGTTTTACCACGAGATTAAAGGTGTTGTGCCTATGCTCTCTATATATTTTTTAGTACTTAGCGCCGCGGCTTCGCCCGTTCTACTCAATGTATAACTTATGTCCCTCAGTAAAGAGTGCATCGTTCTAAATTAATGGTGAAGGATTTTTTTTTAATCGGCCCAGTAGTTGTTGCTTGAAAACATAACAAACATACATACATAAATACAAATATTTCCTTTTTATAATATATTGGTTTAAATAGTACATTATAAAGCTTATATTGTTAGGTAAGTTAATTTAAGTTCGTTTGATGTTACCGCGGTGTCATGCCACACAGATAGTAAGTTAGATTGTTAACAATCTATACTAATATTATAAAGCTGAAGAGTTTGTTTGTATGAGCGCGCTAATCTCGGGAACTACTGGTCCGATTTGAAAAATTCTTTCAGTGTTAGATAGCCCATTTATTGAGGAAGGCTATAGGCTATATATGTACCACAGGCGAAGCTGGGGCGGACCGCTAGTATTTAGATATACTTATTATCTAAAGGGGGACATTTTTTTTTGCAGTTAATTAAATGAATGTAATGAAATGAAAAATTAATAAGAACTTGAAAACAAGCAACAGTACATTTAATTATAATAAGCGAAAGCGGCCTTATCGTTATATAGCGATTTCTACCACTCAACTCTTAAAATGAGAAGGAAGATTAGTAAAAACAAGGCATTTAACAATACAGATGAAAATGAAATAAATAATATGTACAGGAAATAAGTTGAGGTGTTTGTATGCAACCATTAGTGTCGCGAATTTGCTCTTGGTCGTATATTGGTTTTAATTTGAAAGTAAATATTAATATTATTAGAATCCTACTGATATTATAAATGCGAAAGTTTGTAAGGCTGTGTGTATGTTTGTTACTCTTTCACGCAAAAAGTACTTAACCGATTGCAATGAAATTTGGTATGTAGATAGCTGGACAGCTGGAATAACACATAGGCATATTCCTACGGGATAAGGACTTACGCGGGTGAAACCGCGGGGCGCAGCTAGTTTTTTATATTTATCGTTATTGTCCACTACCATTGCACCCGCGGTTTCACTCGCGTAAGTTAGTATCCAAAAAGTACACATGTGTTATTCCAGCTCTCTAGCTATCTATCCGTTTATATGAGGTTTATTTAATGTGTTGTAAATAAGATTTTTTTTATTAACTTTACCTTATATAAATAAATGTATTTTCTTTCTATCTACGTACCAAATTTTCATTGCAATCGGTTCAGTAGTTTTTGCGTGAAAGAGCAGCAAACACACACACATCCTAACAAACTTTCGCATTTATAATATTAGTAGGATTATATCATATAATAGATAATACAAAATGAAGAGTCGTCTTTTCCCGCTTCTAAGTGATCATATCATACCCCCGGGATTTCACGCATAGAAAATTACCTGATACGCGTAATTTTTTTTTTTTCAAATTTATTGTCCTGCCACTCAACTCGGTATAACCAAGATGATTTATAATTGAATCTAATTGATAATCTTAATTACTGCATTGTCTTGGGACGAGGAAACTGTCCATAGGGCCCAGTTTTCATACAATTATAATCAATTGCATTTTCTACAATTTTGTTCCAAACACGGCGTAGTTAGATTCGTTATATCGCCGGTAGCAGTCGTGTTGTGATTCAAGCTTTTAATCGACTTCACAAAAAGGAGGACGTTCCCAATTCGACTGTATGTTTATTTTGTGTTTGGCATATCGTAACGTTTTCGCGTGAATCGATTTTGATGAGTATTTGTGTGTTCAAAAGCTTGTAATGTTGTCTAATTTTAATGTAGTGTAGTTCGGACAATTTGAAGGCGTATAGATTTTTGTTATAAATAACTATTTATTGATGATTTATTTGATTTGATGACCGCCTCCTTGGTATAGTGGTAAACGCGTGAGCGTAGAACCGGGTGTCCGGGGTTCTTTCCCGGTGGGGACGCACCAAAAAAAAAGCTCGACTTCCACACCTACACTACTCGTGTATATGTATTGTTTACAATGTCAGTTTGTCTAATGAATCGAGTTATTGTAAACTTTTTTAACGGATTTTAAACCCTCATAGGAGGCCTGTGTCCCAGCAGTGGGAACATGTATGGGCTGAAGATGATGATGATGATTCTATCGATTATATTATCATGTTTGTTTCGTCCATCTAAAAGATCTGTTCTTAAAAGTGATAAGGGCTCAAAGAACACTGTACATAACAGGTTATGAGGAAAATTATAGAGTTTTCGTACATTACAAACCTAAATTAATAATATTTATCATTTTAGATTACAAACAAAATTTTGAATATTTTATTTCTTTAAATTCTCTTTAAAAAATAGTAGTCAGTTATCTTACAAAGAGGGGAAAAAACTGTTAAAAATTATGCAAAATTATAAAAACAATGAGAGGAGCAAGCAGTTAGTTTTATACGTTTTACATTATATTTATATATTACATTAAATCGCTATCAGTATTCAGTATCAAACTAAATAAAACACGTAAGCATTGTTTTGTTTTAATGTTGATAAGAATAAAAATACTATTGTTATGCGTTATTTAAATTCGGAAGGTTATATGCATCGTTTGGATATGATTATGGGTGTCGAGCACGCTTCGGCACGAATTGGGCCAGTATATCCCAAGAGCAGAGACCTTCGAGGGCAGACGTACCCGTACGGGCCGGGGTAGTCTTTGATATTTTAATCTTCAAGATGCGTACCGCTAACCCAAATTGTTATAAGGTCGTATTTATTATGTAAATGAAATTTTATCGTATGTTTAATATTCGATAAGTTAGTGCGTGGGAGGTTTAGATTTTTTTTGCGTACATTTTTTGATAAGCTACGCAAGAGGTTAAATGTGTTTTGTTTAACGTATTTCTATTGAGATTTTTTGGATGTTTAGCGATTTTTCGAAGTTCACATCTCGTTCATACGAGTCGTGTTTATCCGAAAGGTGGATTACCGTAATAAATTTGCTAATAGTTTATTGAAAGAGTATATTTTTTCAGCTTACCGCCCACGGCGTCGTACGTGTTGTATTGTGTGTGTAACGTCCCGTGTCCCCTAGTGGGGTATAGGGCAGATGATGTACATCCGTTTCACTGATCGATTCTCTTAGGGACAAGTAGGTGATCAGCCTTCTGTGTCCTGCCAGACCGAGACATTTTTTTTTTGTGCGTCCCCACCGGGAATTGAACCCAGGACTCCTCGGTTCTACGCTCACGCGTTAACCACTGTACCAAGGAGGCGGTCGAACGTGTTGTATTAGTAGTGGTTAATTGATGTTATTGTACATAGACCTTCCTATTGAATCATACTATCTATTAAAGAAAATCCGATCAAAAACCGATTTGTAGATTTGATTGATTTTAAAGATGTAAGCTTATGTACATACAGATGAGGAAAGCGTACTTGCTTTATACTGTATATGTAGTTAGTGAAATAGAATATGCCTTTTGCATAGTATTTTCTCGTGTTTGATTTTACGCGAGTATTATACATTTGGAAATTAAAGATTGTTTAACGGATTTTAAACGCGATTTATTCATTATATTATTAACCCGACGTTTCGAACACTTTAGAGCCAGCGTGGTCAGGGGAGACTGACAGTCTGATTAATAAATCGCGTTTAAAATCCGTTTAAAAGTCTTTAATTTCTAAATGCCTTTTGCAGTCAAAATGGCCTTATGCCTGTAGCAATGTTGAACAAACGGTTTGGTTACTCGAAGGTTGTTGTTTTATTAATTAATATAATAATAATAATAACTAATGCTTCACCTGTATGTTTGTATGTAACCGACTCCTTTAGAGTCGATTTTGACCCACTTCAAACGGACAGGTTTAATACAAACTTTTTACACTTATCAAGGATCGGTGACAATACAATAATTTTATGAGTTTATCTGAATATCAATAAGATCTGATTATTAATAATAAGAATCGCCCGGATAAAAAAAAATCTTTACGTTTGATTCTATCACGTAAGCGTGTTAGTATTTTGATATTGTATATATGAGATTCGTTTGAAGCGTGGTTATCACATAGAAGCTTAAAAACATAATATTAGTGTGACTGTTTCGTGTATTATCGATTAGATTTAAATAAAATCTCGTTAGCTACTGTTTAACTGGTTTCCAAGTCATTCTAACTCCAAGATTCTTTTCCAGTTGAATCGTTTAATGACGGAAATATACGAGACCGTAACGGCCGCCTGCAAGATGGACGAAAATAAACCAGGCAGCTTTCCCACTGATGCCTCGGACTCTACTAGTGAAGGTAAGTCTCCGATGACCTCCTGGGGGAGGGGGGGGGGGGATCAGTTGAAAATAGAGCTTTAGAATATGTTCATTAGTAAAGACACCTTGAAAAATATCCTTGCAGAAGTTTTTATTGTCTTTGCAAAGAGGTATGAGTATGTATTCGAAACTTATGTTTTGGAATTCTGTGCTGCATTCGACTTTGTTTATAATACTAGCTGCCCCCCGCCGTTTCACCCGCGTAAGTTCGTATCCCGTAGGAATATCGGGATAAAAAAATGTTATTCCAGTTGTCCAGCTGTCTACGTATCAAATTTCATTGCAATCGGTTCAGTAGCTTTTGCGTGAAAGAGCAACAAACTATAATATTAGTAGGATGAGTGTATGTAGTAGTACCTTCAGCTAGGTGTTAGTTATGTTGAAATGTTATTTAGAATAGTTATAATTATTGAGAATTTTATTTATTTTGGTTTTGTCTTGTGAATTGAAATTAATATGTTTTCTTTCTTAATTTTCCTTTCTCTTTCTTTATCAACCTAATTTTTGTTGCACGGTTTGTAGGTAGTACTCATATATACTATATAATCAGATAATAATATGCTGTTTAGATGTAACTTATCAAGATTTTATTTCAATTACAGAGTCCGTAAAATTAACCCGGAGTCTAACGGAGAAGCGCAAGAATTACGTGCGCCGGGTGTCCTCCAGGGTTGCGTACTTGGACCAGAAGAATGTGAAGACGCGTTTCAGACACCAAACGTCAGTGTGCTCGTACAAATCGGAGGTCATAGACAATCCGTATTCGACGTTCCGCTCGTGGAAGAGTTTCCGAACGTCGCAGAACAATTTGAATTTGGCGCGCGACATGTCAATAGAGAGCCGCGATTTGACAGATGCGAACGGGTTGTCCATGGCGGAGAGTATAGACAATTTGAGCATAGACGAGAAGACTGGGTGCGTGGATATCGGTCTACCGTTTGAGCCGAGAGAGAGGGGGCTGTTTAATGTCTGTTTGCTGGTTGGTTTGAATTATATGAGCGGGCAGGCGTATGTGAAAAGCGTGTTTCCTAATCAGGTAGGTTATTAATAATGTATGAAATATGGCTAGATTCAAGTTTGCCTGGATAGCTAGGATATAAAATAATAAAAACATGGTAAATGTTGATGAATATTGAAAATAGGTTTTTTTTAACATTAAAAGACAAACTTTATAAATTTATTCCCTCCTTATAATATTAGTGTGGAGCATGTATTAAATATGTTAAGTTCTATTGTCTTAGTTATATTAGTATCTAAGTTATATTAGTAAAAAAGGGAAGCCAACTCAGCTCAATCCGTGCCACAATTGATTCGTTCTCTTACACTTTTATAGATTTTTTTACTTTTGATAATAACAAATTTCCACAAACACCTCTTCAGGTTCAAGTACCACCGCACATAGAGAACCTGATATTCCCAGAGACACTGAGCCCCGGGTCGCTGGGCGAGTGGTCGGCGGACAGGAACGCGCAGTGCTACTCCTTGGTACTGACCGATGAGAGAGGGGAGCGGGCTTATGGGTGAGTTGTGGGTGGGAGAGGGATGGATGTAGTTTACGTTTTTCTCGTTTTCTGTTGTTATATTTGCGAGTTGGGCGTTCTTTGTATAATTTGCTATGAATTTATTAATAATTTTTTTATATATTAATTTTTATCCGGGGGATTATTTAATGGGGTTAAAAATGTTCTGTCTATATACCGTAATTTCATCAAAATCCATTCAGTAGTTTCAACGTGATTGACGGACAAACATCTAAAGAAACAAACTTTAACATTTATAATATTAGTGTGATTATGTCAGCAGATAGTGGCGAAGTGCTCTGGTTTCTATATTTTAAGATATCGTGGTAGCGCTTACCATCAGGCGACCCACCAGCTCCATTGTGAACCATCACATAAAAAAATTCAATATTTAATAGTAATTTATTTTACCAAACTTTCAGATACTGCCGCCGCGTGCTACCCGAAGGCGCTACTACATGTCTGCCTCTATGCTACTGCATCATCGGCAAGTATAGGGCACCGGGCTTTTATTATAAGGTCAGTAGCAATCTGTAAAGTATATATGTAATAGCATATATGTAAAGTATATATATAAGTAAATAATTAATTAGATGATGTTTATGATGATGATGGTGATGATGAATCATTGTGAGAATGTATCATTTGTTTTACAGTGTCTATGTAAATAATTATCAAGTTAGAATTATTACATAGTAAGTAAAACATAAGTAAGGATGTGTGTGTGTGTGTGTTTGTTGCTCTACTGAACCGAATGACCGACGTACTAAAACTACTGAACCGATTGCAATGGTATTTGGTACGTAGATAGCTGGACAACTGGAATAACATATAGGCAACTTTTATCCCTACATTCCTAAGGGATACGGACTTACGCGGGTGAAACCGCGGGGCGCAGCTAGTATTTGATAAATCAGAGTTATTCAGAAAAATAGTATAAAAATATTATTAACATCACATTGACGCTATTAACTAAATGCCACGTGTCAATCTATTTTTTTTTTTTATACTGGGACAAGAAAAAGCCAATGACTTGTTAATACTAAAAAAAAAAACAAATCAATTTAAATGTCCCATAACGCACGATACCATCAGAAGCCCTAATAACCTCTCTTCCACAGATCCTACAAGAAATAGAAACCCACCACGGCAACCCGGAAATCGAAATCAACCAAATACTACAGCAGTTATTCGAAACGGATTTCCCCAGCCCGGGGGAACAAATCACGATCGCCTACAACAGAACGGAGACTAAAGAAAAACCTAGAAATTCCCTGAACCTAGGCGTAGGCGACTCGCAGAAGTCCAAAACGATGCCGCGGAGAAACGAAGTGTCCATCAATGTTAGTGTTAAAAGAGAAACGGGTAGCGGGCAGGAGAAGTTGGACGAAACGGAGAGATTGCGTCGCGAACGAGAGATCGTTGTCGACACGGAGAGTCTGGAGAAACACGAGTTGCCCGATTATTATGATTTGGAGAATAATAACGGGCCGAAGAGAGTTATGATCAGCCTGGAGAGTCCTAGGTGAGGGTTTTTTCTCTATTTTTTATATTATTAATACAGGCATACATATTTTTATATGTTACAGAGGTGATTGAATGTCATTGGTGAAATTGAATTGCATGTTTTTTGCTTTATTTATAATTAGTACTGCATCATAATATAAATACATTTTTTACAGTATTAGTAAGACGATTTTATTTCACAGGACTCGCATAATAAAACGTCCCATCGAGCCAAGGGCTGATGAGGACAATATGTCAATACTATTGGACAGTTTCGGCGCAGGGCTGGTGATAAAAGTGTTTGGATCACTCCTACTGGAACGGAAGGTGGTGGTGATGGGAGACCAGCTCGGGTGAGTGTTGACAGATTTGACTGTTATACCGACTTGTAAAACTACACAAAACTGTTTTATCGACACAAAAACTGTTTTACCGACACATAATTTGTTTTATCGACATGAAAACTGTTTTACCGACACAGAATCTGTTTTATCGACATCAAAACGTAATTGAATAGTACAAAATAATAAACAATATTTTTACATCAATTTACAGCGTTGTATCATCATGCATGGAGGCGTTACAAAGCGCCCTCTACCCGTTTGTCTGGCAGCAACCGCTCATATCGACGATACCGGCGGAAATACAACGGGATGTGTTGGAAGCCCCTGTGCCGATACTGGCCGGCATGCTGAAAACGGAGGAGTGCGATTTTAGCGTGCAATTTGAAGAGGTTTTTTAATATTTATATAGGATTTGTTTTTTACAAGATTATATATCGATATTTTTTTTATTATAAACTAACTCGGTTTAAAACAAATTATTACGAATTTTATGTTACGGAGAAATAAGCTTTATTTATCTCTGGTAAAAGTTAGAATCAAAATAGGCGATATGTGACATCTGTCAACCTGCACAAAATTAAATATCCTGTCACTTTTGGCACATTGTTCGTCCTCGTAAACTACTCAACGGATTTCAATCAAATCTGCACGCCATGTGCAGTTTGATCCCACTCAAAAGATGAGATACTTTTTTATCTTTCAATAACGATATTCTATGAAGGTGAAGCCAGGGCGTGCAGCTAGTGAACCGGTCTTTTTTATTTAATTAATATATAATATATAAATTAATTAATTATTAGCGAAATTTTTGTTAACTGATAAAAAGTTTGTTGGCGATCTAAAACAGCACACGTCCCATTCCGCAGGGTATGCTCATAGACCTAACCAGCGCCGGCAAAGTTCTCTTCTACCAAGGCGACGAGTCGACGATCCTGCCGACGTCCAGTTACAAAACGCTGAAGACGTCGCTGCAGATGGAGGCGGGCCGGCAGCGCGACGCGCGCGACGCACGCGACACGCGCGACACGCGCGACACGCGCGACACGCGCACGCGCAACGTGATGATATCGGAGGCGTTCCTGCGGTTCTTTGTCGACGCGCTCGGCGACGTCGCGCGGTACCTCGTCGAGCGCGAAGTGCGCGATGGCGATATGGGACGGGACGGTGTTGTTTTCGATGTGGGTGCTAGTTTTTTTTTTTATATAACACACGCACACGCATGCACGCACGCACACGCATGCGTATATGCACGCACTAACGCACACGCACGCACTAACTCACACACGTGACGGATTCAAAGTCTGTAACACAGTTTGAACAACATATAATTGTAATAATTTAGCAGGTTAATAATGCTTTATTTACTAACTCGCCTCCCGTGGGTTGGTTCGCGTAGTCTAAGGACAACAGCTGTCCGAAGTTATGGCGAGAGAGATTTTCGCCGTTGCTATGGGAATTGTGGGATAGAAACTATATCCTCATCTTTTATTTTTGTCATTTCTCCTCATTGCTCCTGCTCCGGGTCTTAAATTATCCCTGTAATAAATTTTATCAAAATCTGCCTGGTAATAATAATGATAATAAGCCCGCAGGGCACCTTGTGGCGAGGTGACGGGGAGTAGCGCCCCCGCGGTCCTTAGTTCTCCCGGGGGAGGTCCCTGTCCTCACCTCCGGACTGTCTCGGTGGCAGTTCGGAGTGAACAATGACGAGGTTCAGGATCCCCCACCTCTGGCTTGCCTTAATTGGCCGTCCAGAGTTGAGATGCAAGAGCTATATGCTCAGGGGTGGAAGTGTCTAATGGCGTAATAGCGGGGAAACCCAATCCGGGCCTGCGGGCCCGCGATGGTGAAACCGGTGCCGCACCTCTCTACACCCCTAGCCAGTCAGCTGGTGTTGCCCCCTTGTTGCCATTTTAGGTAACTTTTTTGGGAGCCCATCGATCGAACTGGCAAGTCACCGTCTGCCACTATTTTTCAATTTTTCGAAGTTGAAAAGGCAGACGCCCATAGTTCCCCATAGACCCAACCTACCAATCCATCGAACACCCCCTTTCCATAGCCCAGTTTTTTCCATTTTTTTGCAATAGTCCTACATCGGCCGCGGATTGCCCAGGGCTGTAGCTCTATAGTGCAATCATGGGCAGGCTGCGGCTGTGTCCCCACGTAAACCTTCCAAAAGACCGGGTGTTTTCCTTCTGGAGGTACCCGAGTATTATGGAGAGATACACATAATAATAATAATACACTTTATTTAGCACCAATTAAAAAAAAGGTGTGTGTGCGATTCACACATGATAGAAGTGAAACTTCAGTAAATCGACAAAAGAATGAGATGAATATATATAAAACTAGCTGACCCGGCAAACGCTTTTCTGCCTTACTCTTATAATTTAGGGGGATGAAAAATAGACGTTGGCCGATTCTCATACATACCGGATAAGCACAATAAATTTCATCAAAATCGGTCAAGCCGTTTCGGAGGAGTAAGGCAATGAAAACTGTGACACGAGAATTTTATATACGAGATATAAAATAGTACTAGCTGTGACCCGCGGTTGAAACCGCGTAAGTCCGTATCCCGTAGGAATATCGGTATAAAAAGTGCCTA
>NW_024045131.1:1914359-1989659 GCF_012273895.1 Zerene cesonia | reverse complement strand
TTAAAGGTATAAGATATATATATCTGTCTCATTCTTTGCCGGCTTCATTCTACACGTGTTTGTATTTGTGTCTCTTGCCTGTCGTTTTTTCGTTGCATCAGGTTTGAAATCACAACGATTCTAAAAAAGTTTCACTTCAAAAATAATATATAAAAAGGAAAAACAAATGAAAAACAAAAACATAAAATAGAGCCAAAAAGGTAATTCCTGGTAATTAGCGCGTTCAAATTTTTTTTTGCTTTCTTATAATATAGTAAATATGAATATATAAATAGCCTTAATGTTAATTTTAAATTTAACACTTAATTCAAGAGATTTATATGTATTTACATTTTTTGAAAGGTATATAAACTTTGTATGGTAACATCTGCCTGGAGATAGTGGATCAGAAGGCATCACAAAATATAAATTTCATTGTTATAAATTATCTGATAGTTCGTATTTACACACTTATGACTAAACTGGTGAACTGATTTTAATAAAAACCTGCTCAAAATCACTATTTTATAATTTATGCTATAACTAAAAAAAACTTCAAGGAAATACCAAAAAAAGAAAACTATGGTGCCATCTTATGTGTGTTTTAACGCATGTATTTTTAGGAATGAAACTTTAGCGTTGCTTTATTGGTATAATCTTATATTATATACTTACCATATTAAATCCACACTCATTACTCCCACAGAAAGACGCCTTCATAAAGAACACTTCGTCCAAACAAAACCAGTACTTCCTCGAGTGGTTCACGGAGACGGCAATGTTCAACCACTTCATACAAAACATGATTGTGTACCAACATTCCGGCGAGGGGAAACTGATCGACACACCCTTGACCGATTTTTACGAACTTTTCAATGAGCGGGTGCGAAGTCGGAACAAAACGAATGCGAAAATGAGTGAGAAAAACTATAAGAGCGCCGTGAATAAGAAAGTGAAACTCTTAAAGACTAAATTGAGGGATTTAGTCGGTTAGTGACTTTGTAGTGATTTATTTACGCTTTGAGTGAGTGAGAACTCACTTTGTGTTGATTTAACTAACTCATTTTGTGATGAGATAAGAGTGAAAAAGTGATGGACTAGGCGTTGAACTCGCTGAGTTGAGTTGTCTCGTTTCATGTAGCTAACTCGTTTGAGTTGAGCTAACTCATTTCGTCTCGGGCTAACTAAATTTTTGTTTTGTTTTGTTTTTTAAATTTTGTTTAGCCAACTTAGCTATGTATAGTGTTAACTCAGTTTGTGTAAAGTTACGTCGCTTTGTAACGAGTTAACTGATTTTGGGTCGAGAATTTTGAGTTGGTGTTCTGAGTTTGGACCAACTTTGAGTTGGTGTATTTTCATATCAATTATCAGGACTTTGAAGTTGCAAGTGTCGTCCTATCACTGATTACGATAAGATTTTGTAAAATAGTTATCTACACGAAGACATTAGTTCGATTCCAATTATATATACGCATTAAAAAGATAATTTATATACTTAATCAGTTAGAGAAAGTTGGGGTAACTCATTGTATTGTTAGATAGGGCTGCGCCCTTAAAAAATGTTAAAAAATTGTAAAAAAAAACCATGTCGTACTAAAAATATTGGATTATTAAAAGCCAATTAGTGATGTTTAATTTAGTTAAATCTGTCTACTAAAATAATTTTAAATTTGTTGTTGAGTTGGTTCATTGTAATCTCCGGAACTATACAATCTCATATGGTTTAAAATTCATATTGTGTGATTTTGTAATGCATGTTATTTTTTTTTTTAGTTGAATACCAGTGCCTTTTATATATACTTATAAAACTTGTTTGTAAATATTGTAAATAAACAACCAGTTTAAATATTAAAGAAATGTCTGAAATGCTAAGCTATAGTCTTATAAATAGAAAAAATATATATGTTTGTTTGTTAAAATAAATGGATCTTACGTGTCCATTATCCGTATGGAGATGTGTTAAAGATTGAGTGGGGAAGACATACTGACTGTAAGATGAGAAATTAGCTTAGAAAGTGAGAAAAGATATTCTGTCTCTCTCTCTCTCTATCTGTACTCTATCTGTCTCTTTCTAAGAAAACTAAAACTATATATTGAAGTCACTTATTTTTGTAACGATAATTACGTATGTGGGAATGAGACAGCTATAGTACTGTCTTGTGTCTCTTTCTAATGTATGAACAGCTGCTAGAGTCCTAGCTCACTCTATCTACGAAAATTCTATGGTATTATTTTGTTATCACATAAAACCTAAAGAAACTTAGTCTCTTAATGCTAACTCATATATTTGTGAATAATATATTATAAATTTGTACTTACGTTTTTATAAACCGACTTAAAAAAGGATAAAGTTGTCAAGTTGATTTGTTTTTATGTATGTACACTGATTACGCTGAGATTTATGATCCTATTTACGTGATCCATCTACATATTGATGCGGAAAAGTTGTAATTTTTAGCATAGATTGGTGGTTTTTATTTTACCAACAGTTTTCATTAAAAAAAAAAAACAATTTTTCCTTCATCACAAATAGCATCAAATATGAAGTGATGAAACGGAAATCATTACTAGGATCAAGGATGTCTGTCCTTGTTAGGTTTTATATAATTTTTTAAGCGTTATTTGTGCGAGTTTTTTTTTTTGTAAATTTTACACAACCAAATACAATATATAATACAGAACTAATGACTTCTGTAATATTAGAAAAGATAAAGAAAAAGTTCTTAAAGTGAATTTAAAAAATTACACAGTAATTACATATTTTAAAACACCCTAGTGTGTAATTAGACCAATGTTTTAAAATTGTCATCTCTGTCCCCAAAACTTTTATATGGTAAATATATATTTTGAATTATCTCGCATCGCACTCTAATATATGATGGGTGAAAGAGATAGTTGCATATAGGTTGTCTCAAAAAAATACGGATTACACTTTAACATTCCCATATTGTAAATATTTTCATGTTTATATATGAGTTTGGATTTTTTTTATTTGTACAAGTACAGATGGCAAAAAAATAAGAATCATTAATGTAGTCATTAATATTTTCTTAGAAGCATTCTACCATATCTACTATAACATTATAAATGCGAAGGTACCTCGTGTCTCTTCCTTTCGCCGCAAGCACTAAACCACCTCACAGTAAGCACTGATTCGGATGAAATCGTATCGAAATATAGTGTGAGAACGGCGAAAGGATAGATGTTAGTTCACCCATTCGCCGTTGCGTGTGTTGCGTTGCGTTCGCACGCGTTAAATTCGGATTAGTTTAATAGATTTTATTGTACATATAAATCTTTCTATTGAATCACTCGTATCCAATAAAA
This sequence comes from Zerene cesonia, assembly GCF_012273895.1. Classification (NCBI taxonomy): domain Eukaryota; kingdom Metazoa; phylum Arthropoda; class Insecta; order Lepidoptera; family Pieridae; genus Zerene; species Zerene cesonia. The sequence continues at coordinate 1,986,353 of NW_024045131.1, read as the reverse complement.
AAACTACAACAACATCCGTTCCGTAGTTTAAAGAGCATATATTAAGCATACATAGGGACATGGGGACGGACAGAGAAAGCGACTTTGTTTTATACTATCCAGTGATAATTATTCATCTATTATATCCTTTACAAGATTTAACGCTTAAAAGTTTTTTCTTCTATCTTATTTTTTTGCCAACTGTACAGTACTGTTTAATACAATATTTTTTGTTATATTTTTGTGTTCATATTTATAGTTATGTCCGTGGAATAGCTATGTATTTTTATAAGACTGTATTATTTAGATATATTTTATTATTTTATTTTATAGGCAGTTTTACTTTGTTAATATAAATCAAAATTATTTAGTTGTAACTACAATAAAGCTATTGAAATAGATGTATTAAGACCCTGTGGCAGTTTATTTTATGTTATACAGTTGGAAAGAGATAGCCAATAAGCTGTGTACTCTTCTAACACTAAGAAAAACTGTTTTTTTAAACAATATAATATAAATTTTTGAGTGTATAAAACTTGGGTGTTACGCCTGGATATATTCTCCGTCTCTCTCTTCTGTATTGTATGACATGAGATGGTATTATAATATATTTTTTTCTATGTTAAATCTTTCGTAAAATGTTCAAATAGTTAATTATCAGGGCTTTGTATTCATCCCACCTTTTTTCTATTTTCAGTTAGTATAGTAGTTTTTCGAATTGTCCAATTAATATTAAAAAATTTGGTTAAAAAGCTGGTAATTAACTATTTAAGTACGAATGTATTAATATTGAAAAATGCTATAATCGAAGCTACATATACCATACAATTTAAAATGTATTACGAAATAACAAACATATATGCGTCCTTTTCTAACTCGTTCAATCCAATGAGTGAGAATAGTACAAACTGATTTATTACAGTGCTACATTTAATTGTTCTTAACTTAAAAATGGTCATTAAATGTTGCCAAGTTTAAATAAATCTTATCTTGGATATCGAATGTACTAGTTTATTTTAAGATAATCTTTATCATCGAAATGGCGCTATAGATTTTTATATAATTGTATAGTGAGAAAACTGTGTTTGAGCCTTGTTATGTAATGCACAAACGGATTAAAATGTTTTAAATTTTGTATCGATTTTTATTTGAACTTTTACACGTACCTTCTAGTGATAACCAGTGGTCAAAACCATCAGCATCAACCAGAATAATTAAAAAAAGAATAGAGGCGTTTATAATGTTTTCTTTATTAATTTCTTTTATGCATTTAAATTTGCATATTTCACTCCCATATAATATAAAATAGTGAAAGAATGTTCGAAATCGGTCTAGTAGTTCCTGAGATATGCGTGCTCAAACTCTTCAGAGTAAAAATAAATAAGTGTATCAAATGTATACTACTGTTCATGTAATATTCGTAAAAAGGGGTAAAGATACTCAATTGAAAATTATAAATTATTTAATTATTATAACTGTAATATATGGAGATAATACATATAAGAGTATATAAATAAATAAGATAAAAAAATGATAATAGCAGTAATAATAAGTATAATATATATTAATACTCATATATATTATATTATATATACACTAGCTGTCCGCCCCGACTTCGCCCGTGGTACATATAAAGCCTAAATTCTCCCTCAATACTTTTATTGTAGGGCATCTAATACTGAAAGAATTCAAAACGGACCAATAGTTCCTGAGATTAGCACGTTCAAACAAACAAACGAACAAACTCTTCAGCTTTATAGGTATACTGGTTTGGATGTTTCAATAAAGATATTTTACGGAACCCTATTTTTTTCCAAAATAAAATATAGTCTATGTTACTCGTGGATAATGTAGCTTTCGAATGGTGAAAGAATTTTTAAAATCGGTCCAGCAGTGTTTGAGCCTATTCATTACAACCAAACAAACAAACAAAGTTTTCCTCTTTATAATATTAGTGTAGATTTCACTTCGTCTTTTAAAACCATAGACATATTTTGAATAAGTTCGGAGGTACAAAGAGTATCAGCTGGTGACCTTTTAATACGAGAAGCAATATATGTGGGCTTTCTCGACTCATCCTCAGCTGTTATATCCGGAAAGGAATTTGATTTTTCAGGAGTGCGCATCATCTTTATTACTATGTTACTGTAGCAAAGTGAGCACAGTAAAATATTATAAGTTATCGTTAGCTTGTAATAACGATGGAAATTCACAAGTTTATAACATTAATTGCTATTGTTTGAAATTTGTATATTTCCGTTATGTTTCTTCGTAAAAATTCCAAGTAAATTAATCAAAAAGTAGTTAGTATTTTTATTATTTATTTATTAACCCTTTTTCCTTATAGCCTTGTCAATTATTTTTCTCTCTCACTCTCTTTTCAACCTCCTCAACCTCGACGAAGATCAATTAAAAAAAAAAAACAGCTTGACGATTGGGCAATTTAATCGTTAAATAATTTCCAATATACCAGGACGACATACGACTGAAGCAGTTATAATGTATATACTGTCATTTATAATATTTCCAATAAACCCTTCCACACTCCACTCCTTTCCTTTGTAGGCTTTGTTTTACTTTTGCTTTTGCAAATTTTTTACTCGTATCTTTTGCTCGTTTGCTTTGTACTCGTATCAATCAAGGTACCAGGGCGCCATAAGTTTAAAAAGGTGTTCGGTACTGAGGTAATATTGATTGATGGTCGATGGATCGGCAAAGAGGTTTTATAAAATAGTTGTTTTATACCACAAAATATTCCTCGATTAGAATAAACAATATTTCAATATTTGCAATCCACGATGTACTAGGATAGCATGAGTATACTGGAGGTATCGCCGTGTTTTCGATGCAGACAACGGCGTTGTGTGCGAGTACACAGCACCTCTTCATGCACTATGCGTTCCTAATCTAGTTGCTCACTTATTTATCACAAATATTTATTAATTACTAGCTGACCCGGCAAACGCTGTTCTGCCTTACTCATCATTTAGGGGGATGAAAATTGGATGATGGCCGATTCTCATAGATACCGGATAAGCACAAAAAATTTCATCAAAATCGGTCAAACCGTTTCGGAGGAGTATGGCAACGAAAACTGTGACACGAGAATTTTATATATTAGACTAGCTGCGCCCCGCGGTTTCACCCGCGTAAGTCCGTATCCCGTAGGAATATCGGGATAAAAAATAGATGTTGGCCGATTCTCAGACCTACCCAATATGCTTACCAAATTTCAGAGGAATCGGTCAAGCCGTTTCGGAGGAGTATGGCAACGAAAACTGTGCCACGAGAATTTTATATATATAGATTATTTATCAATAAAAGTAATAATTTCTATACACGTCTACACCTTATGGCGGTCCAGGAGGAAGAGGAATATGGAAGGGATATGGGAATAAATTAAAAAAAAACATCAAAGAAATATTCCTAACTAAGAACCCATAATGGATATTGAGAATTTTCTAATAACTTTCACTCACATATCCTTTTTTTCTTTTTTTGGTTGGGTTGCCACCTATCGAATAATTTATAAAAAGTGTAATATATATAGTATGTAGATATTGAGAATTTAAGATGCGATCAAATGTATATATATATAATATATATATATATATATATATATATATATATATATATATATATATATATATATATATATATATATATATATTTTTTTTTTTTTTCATCTATTCAATTTTTTTAATCAAATGTATTAATAATTTAATACATTTGATCGCATCTTAAATTCTCAATATCTACATACTATAATATATATTACACTTTTTATAAATTATTCGATAGGTGGCAACCCAACCAAAAAAAAGAAAAAAAGGATATGTGAGTGAAAGTTATTAGAAAAGTAGATATTTTTTTAATCTATTTTATACAAATGGATATCAGATACTTAAATCCAATACCGATATTTAAGTCCAATAGAGTTGTCAAAAAGCATAATTAGTGATTGTTTTGTGATCTAATATGTTATACTTTACAATAAAAATGCATATAGGTACTAATATTATTAATGCAAACAAATATGAACCATTCGATTAAATTTATAGCAGATTGCAATATGTTAATATTATACTATTTATTACTTAATAGAAGAACGGGTAAATAAAACAATAAAAGGTATAATTCATTACAATTTATTAAACAAGGTATCAGATACAAAAGTATGGTAATAAACATTATTTACAATAATAGTCCTAACACCCTTGCAATTGAGTAGATAATGGAATGTATTAAGAAGTCTTTTGCTTAAAGCTTTAAATTGAGCTTTTTCGATGTTCCCTAAAACTCAACCATACCTAGGTTTATACACCATAAATAAAATACAGGAAGAAAACATCACTGCGCAGATAGACAATATTAAAAAACAGGTAACTATGACAACCGCAACATTGACATTTCACGTCAAATGTCATTTATGTTAGAGTTGTGATGATATTTATTATTTTTAAAATAAGTTCAACTGAAATTACGTGACATATTTATTAAAGTCTAGTGTTTATTAATTCAGTGCTCTGAGTTGGGAACGGATTGAATAGCTTAGATAATAATATAAAATAAATACATAAGCAAGCTATATAATATATTCTAAGACCTCAACGCTGTAAATTATTTTTATCTATCTGCGTACACAATCACACACAAAAAAATAACAATTGAGCAATTTTCAATAGTTTTATAAAATAAAGTACCCACACTTCAAATTATTTACGATCAGAACAACAAAAAACAGAATAAAATTTACTGTAGATTTTTTTGTATAATTACCCATGGTTCATTATATTTGCGGTATTTTACATTTTATTTGAAAACATTTTCATACATTGCGTAGGCAAGAATAATTTAATGTAAATGTATTTTTAATCATATCGTTGTCTATTTGATTATGTTTTACATTAATATAATATATTATAATTTTCTCGATAGGCATATTGCAAATTGTATAGTGATATCTCTTATTAACTGTTTTCAACTAAGTACATGAAGACGAAATTATGTTTTTAAAATACGTATATTTACTGGGTAACTTATGTAAAGTGATATAAAAATGTACTAAATATAAAATTCATTAAAATTACAATGTCCCAAAATATTTAAATACATTTAAATGGTAACACTTAAAATGGCAATTTAATTGCATATAAAATATTTCTCTTATCTCATCCTTGACGCCGAATACTCAAACCTAACTCAAATTTGAGCCGTCGTTAAAACACCAAGTCACAAAATTAAGTGACGTTTAAGTAAACGGAGGTGAATAACTTCTAGCTTATAATGGATTAAGTACAGTGGGTGTATATTTTCCCGTCAACCTTCAGTACAATCATCAGATTAACTAGTCCATCCATCACCAAATTATATTGGTGGTAACACTGCAATGGAAAAACTAATGTCACGTGCTATACAGACAATTAATTGATATTTCTATCTAATACTAAAAATATTTTAAGTTTGGTTATAAGTTTTATTTAAAATTACACTGGTTGTTAAAAGCACCTAAATTCAATTCATACGAATAAAAAGCAAAGATAAATATCTAATAAATACAGAGTCAAAATAATTTGAATATATGAAAATAGTTTTTATTTCGACATAATTGAGCACTTGAGTATTTTTTCTTTAAAAAAAAGCATACAGACAGGCATTTGTGAAGAAACTGGAGGTTTATATATTATTTTCAAAATTTACATTCCTTGCAGTGTTAACACGGTACTTAAATATGTATACGACTAGTATATCATCTATGTCTTTAAAACTACGTTTATTTTTATGCTGGTAACATCACAGGAAATTATGGTACAGAATAAAAATAATTCGTTATTGCTATCATATTTTTGTTAATGTTAAAGTTTGAATTGATTTTTGTGGAATAAACATGTCTTTATTTAATCTATCTATTCTATTTGAATTTGATAATATGTATTCCATAGGTTAAATAAAATGTTATAAAATATGTAATTAATTTAGTAAAAAATCAACAGTTTTCCAAGATATTTCAAAAAATATTGAGCATTAGTACAATTTTTTTCATTTATTATGTAAAAATATTACGGATATAGCAAGCAGAGGTCTTTATTACAAAAATTTACTTAATTCAAGCTGCAACATTACCAATATCTGTTTGTACGTATTGTCATGCTACTTTATTTCGTTCGAGTCCTTATCATTTATCATTAACCGACATCGGCCCTTTGAATATGTGGACGATTACAATAATATCTAAAGATTAAATTTATGTAATAATTACATTAATGGACCCTTTAAAATTTCCAATAAGGCACCCTCATACCATAACTAACGCCAGACTAAATTACGCAATTATAATACACAATTAAAAACGTAATACGTGAGCAATTTAAAAACTAATCAGTCCCTAACAATAGGGACTTTCAGTCAGTGAGACAGCTCACTATGTGCGACCGTTTTACTTTATCTATTTTATATAATTCAGCTTGTATATAATGGCATTGCATCTCTGAAGCCTTCAACATTCACAATAATAATGCCAAAATTTCTTCAAATCTTGCTTGAAGTGTAAGTGGAAATTTTCTAACCACAATTATTGGTTGTATAAAATACTATTTATATAAACGGGGGAGAACCCCCGTATATTTCTATATGAGCTATTTCTTTATCGTACAATTTAAACGTTTGAAACTGTTATATTGAATTTTTGTTTGCACTTTCCTATAGATAATGTCAGCGAGCTTTGTCTCAGTAAAAACGGTACTTATAAAATATTACACATAACTCTCCGGCAATTTGAAAACACTGTACCTCCTGCGTTCAGATAAAATAAATGCATTATCTGAATGTATGAGCGATTCCCGTTCTACTTCAGTGAAATCTGCTTTCACGAAATCCCTATTTAGAATGCTTTTTAGCTCATCCAGACTACGACTGATGTTTTCCGTTTTGTCTATGAAATTTAATTCTTGCAATTTTCCTTCTCTACTACTGGAATTTGAATTGTCTTTGCTCAGAGGTTGATACGATGCTTCTTTATGGTTGAGCAATTTATGGGAACCAGAAATTATTAATGTTGAACCTCGACGGATTGTTTCTCTGCCCAATTCGACAATCTCTATGGAGTTTTGACCGAGAACGAGGTTTTTGTACGCTTTAATGAAAATGTAGATAATTGCAACAATGCCTGTTATTATAATGGAGTAAGAAATGATGGGAGCTGCTATTGGACCAAACGCTGTAGCGAGGAATATAAGTCGCCATATTGGTGTAGTTACTTCTTCTATTCCCTGCAAAATATAACATAAATATGTACAAACTATAGAACTATTGTCTATACCATTTTGGTTAACATTATCTGAATTCGCCTTTATTAATGTTTCGAAAGAAAAATCGTTATCATTGCTTTCAAAATGCGTTAATTTGAAAACTAAGTTCGTTTCGTTGGAATGTATCTTAGTTTTCAAATTGCATCACTGGGCAATGAACATTGCAAATCAATTAGCGTTCTTTTAATAAAACATATAAAAGTAATAGCATTAATATAAAATACACGGCAGTACAGTCTACCATAATATATAGCTATGTTAAATAAATAAATTTTATAGAGGACTGGAATTACGAATAACCCGAACAGAATCAGAAATTTTCAATTTTTCAAAATTATAACAAATGATGAATAATTTAAACTGTTGAAATATAATGATGATTTCTTACCTCTTGTAGCCACATAACAGGAAATACCATATCAGGGAACTTATGTATATTGTTTACTCGAATATTTGCTGCGCGGTCTACTTTTAAATTCAATTGTACTCGGATTTGACCCTCTAAGGGTACACCAATTTTCTGTAAATACAATAACAATTAAATTAAGTATAACATTCTTGTGATGATATTACAACACCTAAGCGAGTAAAGTGAGCTAGTTACTATCCAATAAACATTTTATGGCATTACTGACATAGTTATAGTTTGAGCTTTGACATAAACTTTTTCATTAATTACTATAATTGATTAATTCATAAAACAATTGTTAGATTTAGATAGTAAAGATCGCAAGACCTTTCAGTACACCACTTTTTGTTGTTTGTTCTAAATATGATATGAAATATTAAAACTTATATTTTACTTATTCACTAAATGATTAATATATGGTTATAAGTTTGCTTCTTAATTGTTTATGGAGCTTTTAACAAAATTATTACTAACTTATTAAACAAAAATATGGAAACCTTCATAAAAATTATACAAATATTTTTCAAAATCAGATGATATTTAGAAAATCTTAACAATAACATATAATACTATTCAGATATATATATCCTAGCTGTACCCGGCAAACGCTGTTCTGCCTTACTCTTATCATTTAGGGGTATGAAAATAGATGTTGGCCGATTCTCATAGATACCGGATAAGCACAAAAAATTTCATCAAAATCGTTCAAGCCGTTTCGGAGGAGTATGGCAACGAAAACTGTGACACGAGAATTTTATATATTAGATTTATTTCAATTGCACGCAAAAGGATTTATGTTTAATATTCTTTATTATCTTACCGGCTGTATCAAAAAGTATGATTCGTGTTTCTCCTTTTCGGGTTTCAAACCTTCAAAGTCTTTCAGTAGCGACGGATCGGCATCGTAGAAATGTGGATATGATAGGTATACTGGAGCATCTGGAATAAATGGGTTATTATAAGTTTTTTTTGCTATCATCATCACCATCAGCCCATATATGTTCCCACTGCTGGGACACAGGCCTCCTATGAGGGGGTCTAGGCCTTAATCCACCACGCTGGCCAAGTCAAGGCCAAACTCAAATATTTATTTATTCAATTTGACTTCTTCTAGAAGCACTTTCGAATCGTCATAACATTTACATTTAACAACGGTTCGGAAAGCAGTTTCTACAGATAAGAGCTGGTAAGAAACTCTATAGTTGCTCTTTAAAAATAATATCAATTTTACATTTTAATTCTACATAATATTGGATATGTATATAACAATGATGACAATGAACTGTCCTGTGGTTCTTAAGCGACAACATTCCATGGATTTATTTATTACCAATAATTCAAACAATTACTCAATTCATTATTCACCAACTTTTTTATTTTCAACGATCCATTACAAGAGACGTACTTAGCCATCTTATTAAATATTTTTTACTGTATTAATTCTTTTATATGTATTTACTCACTGTACTGGCATGGGCTGATATTCTGCAAGCCTCTGGGAGGACACTTCTCCGTTTCACAAAAGCATTTATTTTCCGGATTCGCTTCTACATTCTCTAGCGTTGACTCTGGTGGTGTGTATAGACCTACTTGGATACCTGAAAAGTAAGTCATCGTCATCATCATCATATACTACACAACATAACGATTGTTATCAGTATCATCATCAGTAACATCATCATCCCTATCAACTTCACAATAATTTACATCACAACTAACAGCAAAATCAATAGAAACAAAATAACCATTGCCATCATCACCGATAACAACAACATTATCACTAACACCATCATCATCAAAATCATCGCAATCATCATCACCATACAATAGCATCATCATCTTTATCATAATTATCCTAATCATCATCAGCATCATCAGTTCTATTCTATTCTAATGTAAATTGTTTTCTAGCTTCTGATGAATTCAATATTCCTAACGCCTCATACCCTCTGATACAATGAGGTCTTCACATTAGTATTACTAAGAGGTCACCCATCAATACACTGACCGCGCCTTGAGATACTTAACTCGCATATTATAAAATTAATACGTAGAGTTATACAGTTAAAAATTAGTGCATATAAATAAACATATCACATGCCTAGGTATATAAATAAGTATCTCATAATTAATTATACTATGAACTCAACAATTATACGCAGCGATTATTATTCAAAATAAATCATAATATATTAACATAAATACTGGTGCATGAACAATTTAAAAATATGTACTACTTAAATTCTATTATCATAATTAAAATAAATGTTACACGAATTAAATTTGTATGTAACTTATATGAACTGTATTGCACAGAAAAAGTATGACATCGTATTAATATAAAGTTTGTATTTCGGAACGTATTTTAAAGTGTATTTTAATTACCAATGAAGTAGACATAGTTAAATAATAATAATAAATAGTAAACATAGTTAAAAGAACTGATAAACACGCTGATATGATAAAATCAATTAAATTGTCTCATTAGCTCTAATACAGAGTACATTATAAATTATTAAATCGTGGCCATTCTGATCAGGATAATAAAATGAACTCACGATACTATTGTTTTGTCATCGATCCTTGATAAGTGCACAAAGCTTGAATTAAATCTGTCCACTTAATGTGGATCAAAATCGAGTCTAAGTGAGTAGTTACATACAAAAATGTAAAGTTACTAAAAGTTTAATAGAATGTAACAGCATTGAAAACATTAGAAAAAGCATGTCTTTTGAGAGCAGTCGACGTGGGTTAGTATGCTACAAATTAGATAATTAATATATTCCTGTAAAATCATTGAAAATCTCACCATTTTTATACACATCCTTTCGGTATTTCATCGGTAGAATTCTGCATAGATCCTTATCGTAAATATAAACTGTATCTGCTTTTGTGATAGACCTTGGCGGGAAGAAAGATCCCTCTGACGCCCTAAAAATACAATATTATTAAAGCACCTAATACGTTGAGAAATTTTCAAAGAATAGAAAAAAATTGATCACGAGGCAGGATTCGAACCCGCGTTTTTTGCCAAACCGTAGCATCGCCTAGCCTCTCGGCCACAGTAATCGAATTTCTTCTACTCTTTCGGTTTTATGTGCCTAAGGGAAACCCCACGCCATCTATTGAGATGATTAAGAACCATCACCAGCAATACACACAACCAATGCATCTAATATGTTTTTTTGTAAAGTAATTAGCGATGAAGGAGCTGATGGGTCGCTTGATGGTAAGCGCTACCACAACCCGTGAACATATATAGAGGCGCAACGCCTCAGTTAATGGATGGGTGAATTATTGGTGAGGGTAGTAAAGGAAAGGACTGGGAAGGAAACGCATATGGGCCGTCAGCTTTCCCAAAAAGTAGTTATAGAACTTATTAAGGCCGTATTCAAAGATATTATTCTAGATTTTAGCCAGATTCTTCACTAGAAATTACATATTTTTTACACATGCATTTGTATCAAATATACGATTTTTTTCAGACTTTTCGGTATAGATAGGTATGTATACGTATGTCCAAATATCAGTATATAATTATAATATTAAATGGCGTGTCTATTTATCTGATAGCCTAAATAAAGCGAAATCGAAACGGCTTACGGCATTATGACTATTTTAAAACCCCCAAAAGTGATAAGTTTTCTACTAATATATAAATATAAATATATATAAATGTATAAAGTGGAAAGATTTGCGTTTTTGTACGCACGTTTATAATGTATTCACCCGAAAACTACGAAACTACTGGATCGATTTAGAAAATTCTTTCACCGTAACAAGCTGACTGAGGGATGTCGACTATGTAGGTAGGTAAAGCTGGGACGAATCGGTAGTATAAATAATTCGATTTCAGAGAAGTAAATACAAGTTTAAAGGATGCCCATTGAAACCATAGCTAAAGGTTATCTTAACTAAATAATATATGAGGAAAATAAACAAATTGAAACAAACAGAGGAAGTTTGTTTCCTCAACCTTTTTACTTCGTACTTATTAAAATATTTGATTATGATAAGAGAAGTAACGTAAATTGAAATATTTTTGACGTTTGCACATCAATTTTATATATAAGTTTTTATTATAAGTAAAACTATTTAAAAAATCTCTGGTACCTCCCCACTTTCTGAATGGGACCAATTGACAACAATCAAACACTAAAATAATAGGGAAAGCGTTTTTTATTAATTTATTAACAGAATAAAAATTTAGTAACAAACTCAAATAAAATAAAAAATTAGATCTTCAATATTATATCACTACATAGTAAAAAGTCGCTTTCTTTATCCCTATGTCCCTATGTATGGTTAAACCTTTTAAAATGCATAACGGATTTTGATGGAGTTTTTTTTAAATAGATAAAGTGATTCAAGAGGAAGGTTTATAAGTATAATAAAATCTATAAAACTAATGTGAATTTAACGCTTGCGAAGCCGCGGGCAAAAGCTAGTTTACTATACATCCATCGCTAAATCTGTCTATCTATGTATAATTCGCTAAATGTCGCTAAGCGTTCTCGAGAAAGTCATCAGGAGAGAAAATGTACCACGTTTGAAGCCGGGGCGAACCATTAGTTTTTAATAAAAAAATATTACCATTATCCCCGTGCTGTATAATACATAATAATAATATAATTCTTAATTTGCCTTCAAAACTTATTAAGTTACTGAGTTGAATTTACGTTGTGAATTACTAGTGTCTAAAATACGAGTACCTAGGTCGTTAAAAGACCTATAGTTTATTTCATTATTAGGATTAGTCATATAAACACGCGATCAGGTAATAAATTAAATTTAATGCGACATCTTATCTCAATCAGATGCACGGGGAATCCCCTTTACCATGAAATACAACATAAAATTATATTGCTAAGAATTTTTAAATTATTATGACCACGTCTGTTTGTAATACTTTATGTATGTTTAGAATGTAATTTAGCATAGGTACATATTCCATATTAGGATTTTTTTAACTATTCGGTTTTACTGTAAGACTTTAGTAATATTACTTTACTAGCTGCGCCCCGCGGTTTCACCCGCGTAAGTCCGTATCCCGTAGGAATATCGGGATAAAAAATAGATGTTGGCCGATTCTCAGACCTACCCAATATGCTTACCAAATTTCAGAGGAATCGGTCAAGCCGTTTCGGAGGAGTATGGCAACGAAAACTGTGACACGAGAATTTTATATATATAAAGATATAATTGGTTATAGTTGTGTATGTGTGTATGCGTGTATGTGTGTGAGACACTGTCATTGTAATAGGCGAGTTCAACTGAGAATAGAAACGTCAGTGATTTATGTGTTAATTGTGTGTCAAGCCCAGGGTTCCCCTTTCAACCCTCTTGGGTAGGTCCCCTTCCAGCCCCCTTGGGTAGATCCCCTTCCAGCACCCTTGGGTAGGTCCCCTTTCAGCCCCTTAGGTAGGTCCCCTTCCAGACCCCTTGGGTAGGTCCCCTTCCAGCCCCCTCGGGTGGGAGGTGGCCCCTTCCAAGTCCACTTCTTCATTATCATCGTCAATCCTTACCTTGTGCTTTATCCCTTAAAAGCGGGCAGCGCATTTGCAGTGGCCCTACAAATGCTCATGGGCGGTGATGATCGCTTACCATCAGGTGTACCACCAGCTCCGCTGCCCGCTATTAAATAATAAACGTCGTTTGAGAAATTAGGTTAACTTGGAAATCTTTTATGTATTTTAAAAACGGCTTATGTTATTTTTCCTAATCTTTCATAACATTGAAACATACGGCACGTCCTAACTGAGATTATTAATTCGTATAAATAAATACTTATGACATCACAAAATGGCGTAGAATCGATCCTATTCTTAGTTGAATCGCATAGTATGCTTATTTGTCTATTAGAATAAGATGGTATTTAATCAAAACATGTTTATATTAAGAAATAAATTATATCAACTATATTTTCTTTTATTTAATACCTTTCCTAAGGTTGGCAATTGACAAAATTTAATAATACTACATATCCTTATATCCCTAAGTATGCTTAAGTCTTTAATACTACCTAACTGATTTTGTGGGTTTTTTTTAATAGATAGAGTGATTCAAGTGGAAGGTTTATATGTATAATAACATCTATTAAACTACTCTGAATTAAGGCGTGCGAAGCCGCGGGCAAAAGCTAGTCTAGAACGATAAGAAAGCCCATCTATGTTTTTTTCTTTTTTTATATCAACTGAGCTGGTGGTTCGCCTGGTGGTAAGCGATCACCACCGGCCAGAGGTAGGGCTGCTACAAATGCGTTGCCCGCTTTAAATGAGATAAAGGATATGGACAGGATATGACGACGGGAGTAAAGGAACGGGAAAGGTGAGGAAATGAATATGAAGGCCTCCAGCTCTCCGACCCACCGAACAAAACACAGTAGCTTGCTAGTTCTATGAAATAATTCGCCGAACTTCTGTGGGGGTGTAGCACCTTCTCCGGTGAGAGCTGGCACTATCGTGCTCGACTCCCGCACTAAGTATTTAAAAAAATAATAGTTAAATGTGTTGGTAATCGTAAAAGTCGTGAACGGCTAGACCCATTTGGCAATATTTTTAACGTTTTTGTTAAGGAACAAAGAAGGTTCTCATGGCGAGAAAAACTGTACCAATAGTGTGACATTAAGATATGTCACTCATTAATATATATGCATTTAAATAATACACATTTGTATATATTGTGTAAATTCGCAATATCATATTGACGTCTTATACAATCAAATTTTAAGCAATGAAGCCACAGATTAAACTTTAATGTTGGTTTTATATTTTATCTGTGGCGACATATGTCATATTTAACATTTGGCATTGCATTTTGCTTTTGATATATTTAATGGTCTGTTTATTCGCGCAGTCGCTTATCAAGCGTTGTGAGATGCGTAGGCGCATTTAAATATAATTGTATTTCATCGTTTGACAGGTAAATAATAAAATTTTTATCAATTATTTATATATATAGTGATGACTGTGACTGTGACAATTTATTGAATTTAAATTGTAATTACAATATATTAATAATAGCTTAGTATGTTATGCGTTTATTAATAGATTTTCGCACATCGAGGTTGTTTCATTAGCATTTTTGCATTATGTTTAAACACTAGAAATTCCACCAGACTATGCCTGTCGTTTGGAAAAATAAAAAAAAATTTAAGTTTCTTAATTTTCTTTTTTTCTGAAAATATATATATGTATGTTTTCAACATTGCAAAATAGTCTCTCATACATGATAAATAACAGCCGAATAGATCGAGCAGTTTTGCAGTAACATTGAGGTATTATTTATATATTTTTTTAACTATCATAAAATATCGCAATTTTCGAGGTCATTTTTGTTTCTATGCCGATTGCATATTTTACATACTTTGTCAATCTCATTATATAAACTACTTAAGAGAAGTGTTTCTATTAAAAAAATTTGTTTAATAACAGCAAAAATACTATTTTGGATATTTATATAATCCATAATAATGATTTTTATTTATCATATATATTTTTAAATAACTGTATCTGTAGATTTCAAAGAAATTCTTTTAAATTTTAAAGAAGCCTAAAGTTCTGTCTTAACAAGCTCAAAAATATTTTATATTTAATTCAGTCGAATTGATACACCCTCCTTTATTCGAAGTTGGCTGAAAGTGCAAGAATCACCATAAAATATATACGGCAATTTAACATAGTATTGTGATTGTATCGTATTGACGAAGCGTGATCTATTTTTTGTTGAATCGGTAAAATCATAAAACTATATAGTCTATTCTCTACACCACAGATAATATAATACTATACTAATTATACTATACTAGCTTTTTTAGGCCGCGGCTTCGCCCGCGTAGAATTCGCTTATATCGCGCGACATGGTAAGGAGTATTTTCTTCGCATTAAAAAGTATGGTTTGTTCTTTTCCACGTTTAGCTCCACCTTCACATCAAGTTTCATCAAAATCGGTTTGACGATCGAACTTTCATACAAACTTTCATCCCCTTTTCCAACCCTTTCTACCCTTTTTTCGCGATAAAAAGTATCCTATGTCCTTTCCCAAGTTCAGTTCTATCATCATACCAAATTTTATCAAAATCGGTTCAGTGGTTTAGGCGTGAAAGCGTAACAGACAGACAGACAGACAGAGTTACTTTCGCATTTATAATATTAGTAGGGAAGTAGGGATGTTATGACAATAAATATTTTTTTCATTTTTAATATTTCAATAGACTGCAAATAAGGAGGTTATCAAATAGAATATATTTTTTTTCTTTGTAACCTCAGAATTTTCGACCGCTGAACCGATTTTGATGATTCTCTTTTATTTGAAAGACTTTTAATATAATTTTCGTCTAAAGGTAAGCGATCACCATCACCGCATGAGCAAAGTATTAACGAGGGAAATAAAAACAGGGACTGGGAAGGGTGAGGGAAAGGAAACGAGCCTCAGAACACGCAGACGAAGATTTTGTGATTTTATGTTTGTTGTTTATAACATTAAGACAAAATCAGTACGAATATAATCTTCTAGAATATTTGATGATAAAACCAACCTGATATCATTACAGGGCCTGTTCTTCCAGTGCGGTAGATGGTCCAAACCATTAATTTTATCTAAATATCCAAACTTCGTCATATCCTGACCTGAATAAATCGTTGATACTTCCGATAGTGTACCGTTTCTCTAAAAGAAAAACCGGGTATTAGACATATATAAAAAACACACTCGCCAATTATTTAAAGTTATTGTTTTGAGTGTATAGTTTTTCAAAATTCAACCTTACGTAAATTGCTTAAAGTTGTTTTTAGATCGTCGTCTAGATGCGAGTGTCACGAGGCTGGAATGAGCGCACAATCCTACTAATATTATAAATGCGAAAGTTTGTAAGGATATGTGTGTGTTTGTTGCTCTTTCACGCAAAAACTACTGAACCGATTGCAATGAAATTTGGCACGTAGATAGCTGGATAACTGGAATAACATATAGGCAACTCTTTATCCCGATATTCCTACGGGATACGGACTTACGCGGGTGAAACCGCGGGGCGCAGCTAGTTTGTAATATTGCGCTCATTTTATTCGGATGTTTTTGAAACTATGGGTATGCATCTTGGGCATATCTACTATATAAATGGTATATCTAATTCTGAAGGTCTAATATGTATCTATATCTATTATGTATGTCAATGTCTTAGGGGGATATTACACTATCATTTATCTTGGATCATACCAGTGATCATGTTATTTTTTTTCCATTTCAATTGACAATTTTGATGAAAAAATTTACCATATCACTATATATATTCTACTGTCCAATAAAATATGACTCATAGGTATATGTTGGAAATAAATCTATATTTAGATACTTTAATTAAAATATATAAACTTACCGCTAGTAGTAAGCCCATTTGACTGTTCGGTCGTTTGCCTTTGGGGTAGAAATAATGAGCCAATGTCACCAACGGGTCGTTGTACCTGCGGATAATATAATATTATATATTTGTAGCTTATCAATATTATTTATTAAATTTACACTCCGTTTTGTAAAGAGTAATGGACCAGAGAGTTCTCGTTATTTGCGATGTTGTGTGAAACAAAGAAACAATTTTATTTAATTTGTTTTTATGTCAACAAACTATAGTATATTCATAATATTACATATACACTAGCTGTGACCCGCGGTTGAAACCGCGTAAGTCCGTATCCCGTAGGAATATCGGGATAGAAGTTGCCAATATGTTATTCCAGTTGTCCAGTTGTCTGCGTACCAAATTTCATTGCAATCGGCTCAACAGTTTTTGCGTGAAAGAGCAACAAAAAACTAAACTAACCCTAAACCCTCCCACCAACGACATTGTCCCCCATTCTTTCTCCTGTAATACCTTGGCCACCACTCGGATATATCTATCTCATTTATATTTTAGGAACTCATCGTGTGGGCTGTCCATTCCCACTTCAATTTCAATTGAATTACACTTACCCAAACACAAGCTCTTCGGCTGTCACATGGACGAATGGCTTGGCTCGCTCCCTGTAAGTGAGAGTGAGGCCTGACACCAGTAGATTGAACACCCAGCCCGCCATGTTCGGCGAGAACGACGTCACAGTCTGGAAATATTGATATTTAGTATTTGATATTACGGTGACGTATGTGAAGATTTCTCTAATATTATTATAGTAGCTGCGCCCCGCGGTTTCACCCGCGTAAGTCCGAATCTCGTAAGAATATCGGGATAAAAAGTTGCCTATATGTTATTCCAGTTATCCAGCTGTCTACGTACCAAATTTCATGGCAATTGGTTGAGTAGTTTTTACGTGAAAGAGTAACAAACATCCATACATCCATACAAACTTTCGCATTTATAATATTAATAGGATTATGGCGGCAAATATCTTTGAAGAACTCGTTTCCTCTTCCTCACCCTTCCCATTCTTACCTGTCGTCAATGCTTTCCTTATCCTTTACACCATGTAATCGTTTAACGGATTCGCAGAGGCTCCACCTCTGCGAATGTTCATGGGCGATGGTGCTTACCATCAGGTGAACCACCAGCTCAGTTGCCCGCTATGATATAAAAAAAGAAAGTTGTAACCGTCTAACTATCACGGTTTGTAATCACAGACTGACGGACACACAGACAGACATTTAAAAAGTGAAGACACGAACGTAATCTTCTATGACTTGTAGTCATTTGTCATTAAAACACTAAATATTACAACGATAACACAGTTTTTGAAAGAAATCCCCATAATATTTTATATGAATTAAAATTCCGTTACCCATCCACATACTAACCGCGTCATAGATTACTTAACCTTAAATATCATCACCAAGTAAAGCACAATACACGGCGTAATACTCGACCAAAAGAAACATTTTTATATCCAAATTACATTAAAAACCTCACCAAAAGCGGTATATTCGGTACGACCAGTTTCTGCGTCTTGTCCACAGACAGCTCGGGCACAAACCTCAATATCTTATTGTGTTGAAACGTCACCGTGTCATTGTCGTGAAATCTTATGTTCACTTTCTCCATATCCTCTCTGTTAAACAAAAATTTACATCACTACAGCATATAAGAAAGAAAGAAGAAAGAAATAAGAAAGAAAGAAGAAAAAAGAAGAAAGAAAGGAGAAAGAAAGGAGAAAGAAAGAAGAAAGAAAGAAAATACATTTATTTATACGAGGTAAAGTTAATAAAGAATAATTTGATTTACATAAAGTTGAATAAGCCTCGTATAAACGGGAGATCCACTCAGTGTATAAGAGTTAGACTCTTTAGCCCATTAAAGGAACTTAGACTCTCCATATAAAGCAAAGCAAGCTTGTATGTGGAAGTCGAGCACACTTCGGCAATTGGACCAGCTCACATCAGGTAAGTACCACACCACACAGACCGGCGTGAATAGCATGCCATTGTATTCCGTCCGTCTCCTTGGTACAGTGGTTAACGCGTGAGCGTAGAACCGTGGGGTCATGGGTTCAATTCCCAAATGTCTCGGTCTGGCAGGACACAGAAGGCTGATCACCTACTTGTCCGTAAAGAAAATCGTTCAGTGAAACAGATGTTCATCATCTGCCCCATACCCCACTAGGGGACACGGGACTTCACTTTTTTTTATTGTATTTCGTAGGGTGAGTGGGGGAGCTGGAGGCCCATTTCCTCATAACCCTACACAGTTCATAACTTCTGTCTAGTCATCAATCCTTTCCTTCTCTTACCCATTAATAGCGGACAGCGCATTGTTCATGGGCGGTGGTGATCCCTTACCATCAGGCGAACCACCAGCTTGGTTGCCTTTCACATAAAAAAGGGCGGGAGAGAAAGGAGTTTTAATCCAAATTGAACGCGGGCAAAAGCTAGTTACGTTGTTAATATTACTTGTGTTGTGAGAAATAGCAATCTTCAGCTAGATTTGTGCTTTCATTCTGTATATTAACTACTAGCAGTCCTCCCCGGCTTCACCCGTGGTACATATATAGCCTCAATAAATGGGCTATCTAATACTGAAAGAATTTTTCAAATCGGACCAGAAGTTCTTGAGATTAGTGCGTTCAAAAAACACACAAACTCTTCAGCTTTATAATATTAGTGTAGTATAGATTATTGCATTGTGAGAATCTTCTAGACATTTTCGGGTCTCTACGAGATCCTTATAGCTAATCTAATTTTATAAACAGGTGCTTATTTATCTATTACGTTTTTAATTCCTTTTTCACGTTATATAAAGATCTCGGACATATTTATCAACCTGACATCAATAAAACATAAAGAAGTGGTTCCATTAATGTCTTGGACAAACAGCTTAATGCATTCGAATAAATTATGAATGCACTGATTAACAATTTGTTATTAGTCAATGTTAAAAGGACATCTCAAAATTTGTTTTACGCTATCCAGCGATTACATATCGCAAAAAAACTGAAAATTAAACATGTTTTTATCCAATTAGACTTCTAGAAGTATTTTGAATTGTTATAAGATAGTTTTCATCTGCCAACCCGCACTTGGCCAGCGTGGTAGATTATGGCCTGAACCCCCATAGGAGGCCTGTGTCCTAGCAGGTGGAACATATATGGGCTGATGATGATGATGATGAAGATAGTTTTACCAATTACCACCGGTTTTGGAAAGAAGTATAAAATTTTAACATTAAGACATCTGCACGGAAGCCTCTATGGGTCCCAAAATGTTAGCAACATAGTGTACGTATTCACATGAGGGAATCGAGCACGCTTCGGCACGAATTGGGCTAGCTCGCACCGGGGAAGTGCCCACAGAAGACCGGCTTGAAATAGTAGCATGCTACTGTGTTTCGTACGATGAGTGGGGGATCCGGATGCCCGTCTCCTTTTCCTCACCTTTCCCAGTCCACTCTCTCTTTTCAGTCGTCAATCCTTTCCCTTACCCCTTAAAGTGGACAGCGCATTCACAGAAGCACTACCTATGCTCTGTTCACGGGCGGTGGTGATCGTTTACCATCAGGCGAACCACCAGCTCTGTAGTCCGCTATGATATAAAAAAAGACGTAGGTCGGGTGCGTTCGTCCCGCGTTTGCCCCTTGTCCACTTTTAACCTATCGATCGAGAATCATTTGTTGTTTTAATTGGGAAATGTTGTTGGTGTTGATAATAATTTTTTTATTAAACACATGCCTTATTTTTGTAAGTTGGGAAATGTTGTATAGATGCCCACGGCCTTCCCCGGGGGTCATGTCGGATTCCTACCGACTAAAACCCCACTGTGTTCCGTCAAGCCGCATTGATGAATGGGCCACGGGTACTTGTTGGATTCGTCCGCAAACCAATTTAAATTCATGCCTGGCCCTCTTTAATTGCACTGTTTCACACTACGTATCAATTTTTATTTGTTCGTTTCATTTGAGACCTTTTTCGTGAATAAATTGACTAAATCAACCAAAAGTGGTTTATAATTTTATGACGTAAGCACTTCATGATATATAAATAATAGAAATATTTTTCATGTGTCGTGTCGGTTGTTTTTTAATTCCTTATAATTTATGATTATATTTTTTAGCCGCTATCATGTATCTATAAGAAGATATTTAAATGGATATTTTTTATAATCGATTCATTAAAATATATTATCGTTCTTCCAGTGTAAATGACGTCAAACAATAATTTTTAAATAATTAATAATCGTATAATATATAATAGGGTTCTGTAAAGTACTACCTAAAAATCCTCCAAAATTATTTTAGATATATTTTTAACCGATTGCAACAGAAAGGGGTTTTATTTATTTAACTCTTTAACAATTATACATGGAAGGAAACTTAAAAATAATAATCATCATCATCAGCCCATATATGTTCCCACTGCTGGGACACAGGCCTCCTATGAGGGTTCAGGCCATAATCCACCACGCTGGCCAAGTGCGGGTTGGCAGATGTCACATGTCGTGGAACTTTTAATTCTTGGACATGCCGGTTTCCTCACGATGTTTTCCTTCACCGTTTAAGCAGTGGTGATGTTATCCACATGCGCAGATAAATTGAAAAATCAATTTATTTCCTGCACGCTCGCCCGGTCTCGAACCCCGATTTATCGATTTTGAAGTCCGAGGTTCTCACCACTGAGCCACCACTGCTTTTTTTTTAAATAATAATAATAATGTTTATTATAATAAAGTGTACAATTTGTTTAGCGGCCTTATCACTTAGAAGTGATCTCTTCCAGGCAACCACGGTAAAAGGTAACGAGCATACTGCTATACTATTAGGTTTTGTATATTTCTAGTACATGTATGTATTATCCGTAGTATTATCGATGCGATTGGAATAGGGGTGTCAATGAATTAATGTGTCAAATGTCATTTGAAAAAGAACCTATATTTAAAAGACGTTAATATATCAATAATGTTTACTTTACTTGGCGGACACTTACGAAACAAATACGATTGTTATTTCTTAGCTTCATTGACTAATTGATTTGATAGCTATGACGTCACAAGATGGCGCTAAGCCGATCCTATTCTTGGCTTGATCGCAAAGCATGAATTTGTCTGTGGAACGGAACGCTCTGTATCGTAAATGTTTTGACGGTTATATAACTGGAACACAGTCTGTGTTACTGTTTTTTGCGGAAAATGAAAATTGAACTGTCATATATTAAATATTTTTTATTATTCCTTTTTTTATAAAAGTGCGAGCAATTGAGATTCGCCTGATGGTATGCGATCACCGCCCAGGAATATTTGCAGAGAGCTTTCGCTTCTTCAAATGGCAAGATCGAGAGAATGGATGAGAAGGTGTTAAGGAATGAATATAGGAATAAAGAAAAGGTTTAAGAAGGGTATAGAAAGGAATTGGGGCCTCCAGCTCCAGCTTATATCACGCAATATACTAACTTTATGCTACTGTTTCACGCCAATCTTCTATAGAGGTGTTGTATAATTTTTTCATTAAATCTTCCCATAAAATCTTACCATTGGATAGTATTTAACGATGTAAGGTGGATTCCTACTAATATTATAAATGCGAAAGTTTGTAAGGATGTGTGTGTGTTTGTTGCTCTTTTACGCCAAAACTGCTGAACCGATTGCAATGAAATTTGGTACGTAGATAGCTGGACAATTGGAATAACATATAGGTAACTTTCTATCCCGATATTCCTCCGGGAAACGGACTTACGCGGGTGAAACCGCGGGGCGCAGCTAGTCTTCTATAGACGTGTTGTACAACTTGTTTTTCATTAAATCTTCCCATAAAATCTTACCATTGGATAGTATTTAACGACGTAAGGTAATAATATAATATTTTCATTAATTTTATAACTAAAACCGTTATAACGTCTTTAATTTCAGTTAAAAATTCGTCTGTCTGTCCATCTATAATGCATCCAATTATGATCTAAATAAAGTAATATTTTAATGGGCGAACATTTGCGTGTTTTGTGTGTATGTTTGTAATGTTTTCAGACAAAAACGAATGCACCGATTTCAAAAATTCTTTCACCGTTAGAAACCTACAATTTCACTGCGTGAGATAGTCTATGTACAATGGACAAAGCTGGGTCGATCAAATAATTTTAACTAAACGGAAATAAGAAAATTGGCCTCAACCATCGCAATTAATAAAAGACTGCATTATACGTGGTTCAAAACCAAGGCTCTTCATAATCGCTATAAACCTGGCATTTGAGGTCAACCACAGGTCATGTTTAATACATGCTCGAGCATTTTATTTGCAATATTTTCCATTATTTTCATATGTGGTGTTATTGTAGCGTCACGTTTCTCTGAATCGCACAAGCGAAGTTTTTTCGCAACACAGCATATATAATATGTTACCGTAAAAACCCGTTGTGCATGATAACACGTGTAGCTTTGTAACAATAGCGTTTGGTTTATAAACCAGAATTAATTGACGTTTTATTAAGGTCCAAGCTGGTTTATGTTTGAGTGGGAAGCGCCCTACAATCGATTCTGGCCCGCGCCAGCTGCGGCACGCTCGCTTCGCTCGCTCGCCCCATGCGGCGATTCGTAAACAACCTAACACGTCCGACATCATTCCATCGGGGTCTTACTGAAAGGTCAATCATGTAAACTACTTAAAAATCCTTCCATTTTTAATGAAGGAATTCCACCTTCCTTCCTCCATTTTATCATCATCATCATCATCATCATCATGGGAATACTACATATTGTTTATCATGTAATAGCAGTGTCTCAGATGCGAGGCTCTCGGACATGAAACGAGCGTGCAGGGGTTTATTGATTTTTCAATTTATCTGCTCATTATACACATCACCAGTTTTCATCTCCACTGTTTGAACACTGAGGAAACCGACATATCCATGAATGAAAAATTCGATGATGTACTTGGCCAGCGTGTTGGACTATGGTCTGAACACTCATAGGAGGCCCGTGTCTGCAGTGGGTTAAGTAGGCTGATGATGATTATTATCATCATCATGCATCACGAACGCACCACTGAATACGAGAAGCTTCATTATTATTACATTTGTAAGATAAGATAAAATGTGAAAAGGAATAGTTGCTCAATTCCAATTTTATTTGATTTTATAAAATCCTTAATAATGAATTATCTGTTTTATAAATGTGACAGACTTACCTATAGACAAACGGGCCGACTTCATTGAGTTTCGGTTTTTCACCGTTCTCCAAAAACCCCTGGGGGTTTGTTACATTGAATATATACACCTTGGTGAGACGAATAACGCCTGGCCTCTGCCAGTAGCTGTAACTGAGGGAGCCATTCCATAGCCTTAATTCCTGCAAAAAAAAAACATATGTGTCATCTGTCAACTGTCACCTGTCAATATAAAAATGGACTGATATGGCCGTATAGAAAAGCGTAAATCATGAGAAATAATGGCGATTTGCTCTTTTAATGGTTATTACGTACATCGGTATACCACCAAGAATGTATATTTATTGAATGGAAACATCTATAGCCACACGTAAAACCGATTTCTGGCGTGGCGACGCATGCCGTGGCGACGCATGCCGTGGCGACGGCTCACATTTTTTCACATTTAAATAGTAAGCAAAATTAATCCGATCTATTCCCTGTATATTATTATTATTCAGTATAAATATTAAATAAAATATAATTGATGTCGGTACTGTCACATACAGTGGTGTTTTCAAAAATGTTATATATTTATATTATAAATATTTATAAACACTTACCCTGAATATAATATAATCGAGCCATGGCACAAAAGAAAGAACCACACCTAATACGACTGTGCATATACTGAAGGTGATAACTGCTAGGCGTCCTGAAACAAAAAAAAAAGTATAAAAAATATATTTTATAAAGATAAATATACAATTATATTGGACTATGGTCGTCTTTTTGCACGTACATTCATTAAAAAAAAAAACATAAAAACGATGGAATATTATACATTGACTAGCTTTGCCGTGGCCTGTCCCACGTCCCTAGTGAAAGGACGTACATTTACGCGGCGTACAAAATTTCATTCAAATCGATCCAGTAGTTCCTAATATTAGAGTCTTAAATAAATAAAACAAACAAACTCTTCAGCATTATATATTGGTATAGATCTTTCTTAATATATTATAAATGAAAGGTTTGTGGGGATGGGTGTATGTGTATGTGTGTGTATGTTTGTTACTCTTGCACGCAAAAACTACTTAACCGATTGCAATGAAATTTGATACGTATATAGCTGGACAACTGAAATAACACATAGGCAATTTTTTATACCGATACTCCTACGGGATACAGACTTACGCGGGTGAAACCGCGGGGCGCAGTTAGTATTTCAATATTATCAACTCCTCAAACAATATGGACCTTAAAATTGCTTAAGAAATGGTAAAATTTTCTCTTAGAGTCATTTACTTAAATCAATAATTGTTTCCCATCAATAATCTTTTAAAGCAAGGAGGTCTGTTAAAAGAGTTTATAAGTTATAATATATTTTTAATCTGTTCATCAAAGACCTTAAAGTGACGTATAGATTTAAACGTCATTTTAAGGTCTTGATGACCTCAAGATACCAAGGAATAATATGATTTATCTTATTAACAAGGATAGTGTTTGGGAACTTCTCTATATAAAATTATGCAACTATGCAATATATAACCTGAGAGCACCAGACGTTCCTATAGTTAATTCAATTATCTAAATTAAGTACTACCTGTATTTTGACCGCCACCGTCTTGGGTTCGATTCCCGGTGGGGACTCACATAAAAATGTCTCAGTCTCGGACACAGAAGGCTGATCACCTATTCGTCCACAAAGAAATTCGATCAGTGAAACAAATGTATATCATTTACCCCATACCCCCTTAGGGGACACAAGACTTCACGTAAGTGACTATTTTCCTTTCACTTATGAATTCAAATCAATTATCAAATGTAATTTTGTCTTTTCTATCAAATCAAACACATTTTGTGCTAAAAAAAGAAAACAAAAATTGACATACCATTTTAAGAATTTTTATATTTGTGAATTTGCGCTAACTTTGACTTCTGAATATTTTTTTTACCCAAATGTTTTTATAATGCAATAATTTAATTAATGTAATTTAGATATAATGTCAAATATCCTACTAATATTATAAATGCGAAAGTTTGTAAGGATGTGTGTGTGGTTGTTGCTCTTTCACGCAAACACTACTGAACCGATTGCAATGAAATTTGGTACGTAGACAGCTGGACAACTGGAATAACATATAGGTAACTTTTTATCCCGATATTCCTACGGGATACGGAATTACGCAGGTAAAACCGCGGGGCGCAGCTAGTGTTTTTATAATGCGATAATTAATTAATGTAATTTAGATATAATGTCAAACATTTACTATAAAATTATTATGTAATGACGCGGAGCTAATGAAATTAGAAGCCCTTTGTGGTTAATGTGTTGATCGCATTGTAATCTTTGTTAACTTTGTACACACATTATGCAAATAAAGAATTATTATAATAATTTGAGCACTAGCTTATACCTTCAAATACCTTTTTGATAACAAACACATCCAAATAACACGGAGCACACTAACTTACGGCAATGTAATGCCTATTGGTAGTGAATTCCCGTAGGGAGCATTGAACCCTCGACAATAATAAGTTTAATAAGAATCAAGCATAGAACTATGAAGCCATATTCTAAGCACTAATCGCAATAACCTAAACCCACTCCCTCCCACAACATTTATATTCTTTCTAAAACTCATACTTTATATTTTTCTTTCCTGTCAGTCTGAGATCTGGTGCAGATTAATTTAACACACATTTTAACTAGTTCTAATTAAAAATCAAAATTAAACAATATTTTAACCACAGAAACCATAAATTATTTGATTATACGTAACAGTTAAAAAATATAACTTACTGAAGTTAACCTGTTTACATTTTACTCGGTCTACCACCATATGCCACTGTAAATACATACTTGGAAAATTTACTTCAATGAAGGTAGTTTGAAATATTAAATTAAAACATACCCTATACTTTGATAATCTGTATACGATATCTGTTTAGACACGTTAAAATATAAATAAGATGTCATAATTAAGAAACAAATATTTAAATGAAATAACAACTCATTATTGCAGAGTCAAAAGGAATGAAAATCGAATTGAATTTATTTTTTATCTGTGTGTCAATGACAGATAGTTGATAGAATCGCTGTTGACATAAAACTAGATGGCGTTGTATTAAAGCGGGACTTTTTTTACAATAATTGTGATGTATTTTTTGTTTTATTGTAAAAGTCACGAAAATTTTCGTGTAATAATATAAATCGCTAAGCTTGGTGGCACTGTGGCTACATAGTTATTTTTTTACGTACAAAATAAAAAATCTATAAAAATGTTTGACGCATAGTTGGAAACTAGGAAGTGGAAAAGACATCAATAAATAATAACAAATAGTTTTACAGTCGTGTTTTTGTTAATATTTAATTTCAAACTTTAGACTGTGTTTTATTAATGAGTTAGCAATTTATGCGAATCATCGATAATATGTTTGAATAAATTATTAATTTTACTGAATTTAAAAATAATATTAATTACGTAACACAATATGTAACGTATAATGTATAACATATTATAACCAATTAAATTCCCTCCTCCCCCCATTTTGTGTTCGGCCATCTTAAATTTAAAACGAAACTTGACTTAGACATTTTTATCATTATGTCGGTGGCGCCATTTTTGACGATTTTAATTAAATGTATACTAATATTATAAAACTGGAGAGTTCGTTTGTTTGAACGCGCTAATCTCAGGGACTATTGGTCCGTTTTGAAAATTTCTTTCAATTTTAGATAGCCCATTTATTGAGTAAAGCTTTAGGCTATATATGTACCACGGGCGAAGCCAAGGCGGACCGCTAGTAAAAAATAAATAGCTAACAACCACTGCAAAGAAAATTCTATGAATAGTAACTTTGTCCCTCTATGGGGTATGGGGCATTGGTATACAATATATATTTGTTTCACTGATCGTTTTTCATTACAGACAAATAGGTCCGCCTTCTGCGAATCTTATTTTTTTATTAGGTATTCACCACCGACTAGAAATCGAACCCAGAATCTCTCGTTTCGATTTAAAAACATTAGTCACTGAGACTAGGCAATCAATTACCTCCCTACAAAACTTTATTCCCAAACTAATCCTACTAATATTATAAATGCGAAAGTTTGTAAGAATGTGTGTGTTTGTTGCTCTTTCACGCAAAAACTATATAGTTGGATAACTGGAATAACATATAGGTAACTTTTTATCCCGATATTCCTACGGGATACGGACTTACGCGGGTGAAACCACGGGGCGCAGCTAGTATTATAAATGCAAAACTCTGTTTTTCTGATTATATCTTCTTCACGCGTTAAAACCACTCGACTTATTTAGATGAAATTTAGTTCAGATATAGTTGGATGCCCGAGAAGGGACATAGGATAGTTTTTCTCCCGGAAATCCTGCGGGAGCGGTAACTAAACGGAGAAAATCCCAGACTCTCTATCTTCTTGAAAATGCGAGCGAAGCCGCGGGCGAAATGCTAGCGTATAACATGTTGCAGTTTTTCAAAGCTTACGTAAATAATGCACTTAATGATTTCATCAGCAGTAATTAGACCTGCCATTTAATGGGTGACCTTAATCTAGGCGACCTAGGTTTTCCGTGAAGCACTGAGTAATTTTAACTGAATCTTAAGTATGGATTATTATCTTGTTTTTATGTAGGAAGGGCAAGTGAACGAGGTATATTGTGGTACTGTGGCATTTCCCTATTTGAATGGGTTTTGATTTCCTAAAAGAATTATATATACTAATATTATATAGCAATTATGTGTTTGTTTGGTTCTCAGTACAGTGGGAATGATGGGCATTGGACGATTTATATAGTAGTTATATCTTATACTATAGTTTTGTCTTTTTCTCACACTGGAATAAGTACTGCTTTAAGACGTCTCAATAATCCAAATATCTTCTCTCCTAGTATTAAATACTCCGCTACACTCGGCACTAGCGACTAAATCGTAATGCATCGTACAATGCGCGATCAATAGCTTCGTACAAGACAGCGCTGATGCATTGCGAGCAATGTATAATGTTCAATATGTTTTTATTGTCTCGTTGTGATCGTATATGTCGACATAATATCCTACTAATATTATAAATGCGAAAGTTTGTAAGTATGGATGTATGGATGTATGTATGTATGGATGTTTGTTGTCAATTGCAATGAAATTTAGTACGTAGATATTTGGACAACTGGAATTTAACCATTTTATCCCGATATTCCTACAGGATACAGAATTGAAGACGGTTTAACAGACTTACGCGGGTGAAACCGCGGGGCGCAGCTAGTATCCAATATATGAGAACGAACATATTATGAGCGTTTTCCATTCTGAGTAGCGCTTCTGCAGTTTTATAAGGCCTTTCTAACCTCTTTTATGGTAATTCTTTTTTCTAGTCACAAATATAAGTATCGTAATAAGTATATTATCATATTATAAAAGGGGAAATAAGCGGGTAAACCCCCGAACCATCATTCCTTTAACTGCGCAAGCGCAGCCGCGGGCGGAGAGCTGGTTGTTAACTATGTAGATAATTTTTTAATCATCCGCGAAACGAAAGATAATTTCCTCTTTTTAAGAAATAATTATTTTAGCTTAATTATATTTTTATGGTGTAAGAAGATATATATTTTCCTTCAGACCATGAAACATCCATAAACATCCAATAAACGAATGTCACAACTAGCCACAACGTATCTGGAAGGTTATTCAAGCCTCCAAACACGATCACCGACGTCCCAGGGGGGACACTATTTACTCTAAAATGGCAACAATTTCCTATCAAACACAAAAAGAATACCCACATCCGTTTCCTTACCCTTCCCAGTTCTTTCTTTTATTCCTCTAATCAATCCTTTCCTAATCACTTCCCAATTAAAGAATCGTTTCAATCGGTTGAAAACCCACAGAGTTATTTGCTACCAAAAGCAAAAAGATGCAGTCGAATGAAGTACCTCCTTTGTTTTTGGGAATATCGGTTCATAATCTGATATTCAACTATATGTAATATGCATTATTTAATCATTGTTTTAACGATGTATTGTTACATAAAATTATGAACTTAAAAACAGGTAAAAACATCAAAAAATTAATATGTGTGAACATTAGTTTTTATGTTACTTTAAATTAACAATATATGCTGGGCGATTTTATATGGCAGTTAGCTGCGCCCCGCAGGTTCATTCGCGTAAGTCCGTATCCCGTAGGAATATCGGGATAAAAGTTGCCTATATGTTATTACAGTTGTCCAGCTGTCTACGTACCAAATTTCATTGCAATCGGTTCATTAGTTTTTGCGTGAAAGAGCAACACACACACACATCCTTACAAACTTTCGCATTTATAATATTAGTGGGATAGGATAACCAGCATCCATTGTATTTTAAAACATAAAAAACAATGATATTCTCAAAACACATCAACATTTGATTCTTTTTTTTTTGTTTGCATGTCCCTATTTCATTTTTGATTGCATAATATGTATTTATTTATTTTGTCTGTATGTACATGTGCGAACGGATGAACCTATTTTGAATTGCTATATTTTGTCTAAAAGTTAATAAAGTCAGGTGTGTCATAGCTATGTTTAATGAAATTCGGTTAGAGGTTAAGCCGCTGACACCAAATGGCAGAAGAAATATTTCTTACAACCTCTATATGTTTAGAAATTAAAAATAATGAATAAATCGCGTTTAAAATCCGTTAAAAAGTTTATTTCTAAATGAATATATAATACTCGCATAAAATCAAACACGAGAAAATACTAACCTCTATATGGATACGGTTGAAAAGCCTTTATTAATAATATTATATACACAGTATGTTATATTTCAAATTGAAGATTTTTCAATTATTTACATGCTCAGGTAATTTCAAATGCTAGGCTCAATGAATTAAAATATTACACGCCTGTCAATAATAAATAGCATTTAATAAGGTTGGTTTATTTAATAGACTTTAAAAACTGGAATTTCTACTTCGAAGTTATTAAAAGCTTTATTCATTTTAACTATATAAAACTTTATACTATTAATTTAGAACTGTTAAATCAATCTTTGTTTGTTAGGTTGAACGGCTAATCTCAGAAACTGCTTGTTCGATTTGATAAATTCTTTATTTATTTTATAGTAATTATAGTTTATGACTAAGACTTTATGAACCTTAACTGAAAGAATTGGTAGTCTTATCACCTATATAGCGATCTCTTCCAGACAATTATACATACGCATTCTGATATAGAATAGTCCATTATTAAGAAAAACAATTTCACAATCAACATTTCCGTTTCGCTCAAATTAAAGCGTCGAAACAAAGACGACAAGGAAACATTATATTTCGGGACCACAATTGCACAGTCGGTTAATATTACAGTCAATTTAAGTGTATTTATTCATCACATCGTGATCCATGTTTATGACCAATGAATAATTAATATTAATATTAAATTACGTGGAAATATGAACTATGCTTGAAAATTGTCTGGGTAATAAGAGTCGTGGAATAATCCATTATTATGCTAATCTCCTTGTTTTTGTTTGTTTATTAGCTATAATGTTAAGGATACACAGTACAAAAGAGCTTTGATTGACGGATAAAAACAGGCTTGGATTGAGCTTTATGTTTCTAACTATGCCCCGCGGTTTCACCCATTCATTGCAATCGGTTCAATAGTGTTTGCGTGAAAGAGCAACAAACACACACACATCCTTACAAACTCTCGCATTATTAGGTAGGATTTAAACCCTATTAAATAGTAATTACGACCCCGTTAATTAGAAACGCTAACCCCTAAAGGGTCATAAGCCTCAATTTATACATTCCCTCAACACATCATACATAAAAAGAGTTATACGGTATCTAATTGAACCCCATAAAATAACACTACTCTTAACTAACGCGAACCCCAAAGGGTCATAACCCTCAATCTATTCAATTTCAACCTAGTGTTACCACAACTTAGAAGAATTTGTATGATATCTATTTACCCGATACTGTTTTACGTGTAAAATCATTAATCATCATCATCATCATCATCAGCCCATATATGTTCCCACTGCTGGGACACAGGCCTCCTATGAGGGTTGAAGCCATAATCCACCACGTTGGCCAAGTGCGAGTTAGCAGATGTCAGATGTAGTCGAAGTTTTTTGATTCTTGGACATGCCGGTTTCCTCACGATGTTTTCTTTCACCGTTTTAAGCAGTGGTGATGTTATCCACATGTGCAGATAAATTGAAAAATCAATATATTTCCTGCACACTCGCCCGGTCTCGAACCTGGACTTATCGATTTTAAAGTTCGAGGTTCTCACCACTGCGCTACCACTGCTGCTTGTAAAATCATTATTTATTGCTAATAAGATAACTAGATGTCGGAAACTTATCGATTTCTTGTTAATCACCCGGTGTCGGATATCTTTTAATGGTTATTTAGTATTGTTTTAAGTTTCTTTGGGTTTTTACGTATCCAATATGTCTTGAATTACGCACTTAAAATATATGCCAATGATTTATTTTCTAACAGATATTTGTTTATATTTCAAAAAAAAATCGAAGGAGGTTTTCAATGCTGTTTTTCTTTTTTTATATATCCTAGTCTTAGTGAAAGGGCCATGGGTGCTGGCGAAGATTCGTCCCTGACTTGGTACTATACCTAACTCTTCTCTGAATTCTGACCCTTAAAATGCTCCTTCTTTGGACTTTTAGCCTCACAACCTTGTATAAATCCAACCAAACCAGACCCTATCCTGCTCCCACAGTCGGCTAATCGACCGCCTAAGTTATGACAACAAAGTAATTTGAAATATAACTTAAAACAATATCATCAAATTTAAGTGGGGTCTAGGTTACCTCGGTTCAACTGTATAATGGCATAATAATTACATACAAGTGATATTGTTTATGCAAATAGCTTAAAAGGTGAGCTCTCGTATAATGGGTGTGAAATATATGATACATTTAAAACGGTTTGTCTGTGAGTTGTTACGTCTTTGTTTCTTGGTAAGGTAATCCTACTTAATATTATAAATGCGAAAGTTTGTAAGGATGTGTGTGTGTTTGTTGCTCTTTCACGCCAAAACTGCTGGACCGATTGCAATGAAATTTGGTACGTAAATAGCTGGACAACAGGAATTACACATGGTTTTTGTTAAATCCTGCTAATCCTACTACCTAATATTATAAATGCGAAAGTTTGTAAGGATGTGTGTGTGTGTTTGTTGCTCTTTCACGCAAAAACTACTGAAC
This sequence comes from Zerene cesonia, assembly GCF_012273895.1. NCBI lineage: Eukaryota > Metazoa > Arthropoda > Insecta > Lepidoptera > Pieridae > Zerene > Zerene cesonia. The sequence continues at coordinate 1,952,876 of NW_024045131.1, read as the reverse complement.
TGATTGCAATGAAATTTGGTACATAGACAGATGAGCGCGTTCAACCAAACAAACCATCAGCATATAATATTAATTAATTTAACTCATTGTTCAGTTAAACGTGAATTTGTATACACGTTTTTATTATAAGTACGAAGCAGTGGTGGCTCAGTGGTGAGGACCTCGGACTTAAAATCGACAAGTCGGGGTTCGAGACCGGGCGAGCGTGCAGGTAATAAATTTATTTTTCAATTTAGATGATGATGATGATTGTAAGTACGTAACGTCAAAACAAAATTACGAAAGCAAGTTATTCATAAAATGTTTTTAACCGTTAATTAAAAAGAAGATAACTCAGATCGTAAATATTTTTTATGATGGCAATTTAATGTTGTATTTGGCAAGGGTATTTTAAAATTTTCCAATGGATTTATACGTTACTAGCTTCCCGCCTGCGGCTTCGCCCGCCTCCCTATTGTTCTTACCTTTTAAACCTCCCCTGGATTATTCAGAATGCAACAAAACCATGATTATAAAAATCAGACCAGCCATTTTCGAGTCTTAGCGAGACTAACGAACAGGAATCTTTATATATTATACCTTATTCCTGGTTATTTATTTTTTTTATTTATTTCTGTAATTTGATGTGTATGATAAGGATCTTTTTCATATTTATGAATAAGATATACACTAATAAATATTTATATATTAAAAGGCAGACTATTTGTCTATTTTCATTTATTCTGCTCCTTTTCAACCGACTTCAAAAAAGATGGATTATCAATTTGACTGTATTTTTTTTGTTATCGCAAAACTGTTTATCGGGTGAACCGATTTTTACGATTCTTTATTTGAAAGCTGGTGCCTGCCATGTGGTTCCAGTAGTCTAGTTCTGACAATTTGAGGAAAGTTTAGCTTTTTCATTAAAAGTAATTATGTTTTGTTGTGTGTAAATTCTTATTTACAACAAACATATCTATGATATCTTCGTTCACCCATCCAAAGAGCCATAGCGGCTCACCATGCTTAACCATATAACCTTCAGAGTTTTCGCTTTACCAAGGTACTGAAAAACCAAGTCAGCATAGCTGAAAAATGTCAACTCACACACTAATTGTCCAGCAAATTGAGTTCAAATGACTAACCATTACAGCAATAACTGGCTTCTCCCATTTCAACACCTCACGTCCGCTAACAATTAATGCAATATCATATACAATTTAACTGAAGGATGCAATTTAATCCAAGTCTATTAAAAAATAAAACAACGTAGAATCTATGTTGTTTAAAATATACGTGCATATTGTTCCGGGCAGAAGATTTGCCGCCAATAATACAAGTAGCTGATCGCCTCGGTTTCGCCCATGGTACAAATATAGCCTATTAGCTGCGCCCCGCGGTTTCACCCGCGAAGTCCGTATGCCGTAGAAAAATGGGGATAAAAAGTAGCCTTTATGTTATTCCAGCTTTCCAGCTACCTACGTACCAAATTTCATTGCTATCGGTTCAGTAGTTTTTGCGTGAAAGAGCAACAAACATATACATATCCTTACAAAATTTCGCATTTATAATATTAGCAGGATTAGTAGGAAGTTACACAGCGAAATAGCAGCATTCCAATCATGAAAGAATTTTTGAAAGCGGTCCAGCAGTTTTTGCGTGATAACATTAAACATGCAACAAAACAAAAGTTTCCTCTTTAAAATATTAGAGTAGATACTAAGAGAGATAGTCTATATTACAAATCCTTACCCTTCCCCTTTCATTTCTCTCGTCTATCCGATTCCAATTGGCAATCTATTTGTAGAGGCGTAAGGTCTGCAATTGACCTTACGCCTCTCCAAATGTTCATGGGCGGTGGTAGCGCTTACCATCAGGCGACCCACCAGCTCCATTGCCAACAACATATGCCAAGAAGTACGATTTTCCGCTTTCATACTGTTAAACCCTTTTCCTGATTCAAGCAGCTAACAATTGCGTCAATGAATTTTCATCATATATATTTTATGTAAATAGAACCCGGATTTTTCCGAATTTTTCCCATTTTTCCGGGTCAAAGGTCACTCTGTGGTCGACAGCTAGGCGTAGTACAACGAATCGTGTGTGTGTCTATTTAAGTATTTAATTTATGCAGGTTATTTGATGTTTATAGGGAAATATTGTTGTTATCTTGGGTTTTTCGCGGTTTGTTTACAAGGCTATGTGCGTTTAAGGTTGACATTGCAATCAGGGCTATTGATTATCACTGTATTTAGTATAAAAACGTAGCTTCCGCCTTTGTGTGTATGTGTGCTTAGATCTCTCAAATGACGCAACAGATTTTGATGGGATTTTTTAAATAGAATGATTCAAGAGGAAGGTTAATAAATATGGAAAACAGGGGAGGGAAAAAGGCTTTTAAATGTGTGCGAAGCTGCGGGCATAAGTTAGTTGATGATATTCAAGACTAGCCTATGGTCCCAATTGGGACTAATCACACTAATGTTATAAATATGAATGTTTGTTTCTTTGGATGTTTGTCCCTCAATCGCGCTTGCACTACTGTGAGGATTTTGATGAAATTTAGGTGATAGGATACTTTTCCCGATCAAATGCTCTTTTGGGTTAAAGGAGGAAACTTGATATCCAGGCGGAGCCGGGACGAGCGTCTTGTACAAAATAAAATTTAGCCTATGGAACTCACAGATATCGTGGTTTCCTATTGGGAAAATAAATTTGGAAATCGATTAAGTAGGTCCTGGTTACCCCATACAACTCTGGAGAGGAGCAGGTTCTGCCAATGAACCAACTTTTGAGGCTTATAACATTCGTACAATAGGATAATAGGATTTTCAAATTTCGAGCACGCTTCGGCACGAATTGGGGCAGCTCGCACCGGGACAGCACCACACCCCCACAGAAAACCGGCGTGAAATGGTAGTATGCTTCTGTATTTCGTACGGTGAGTGGGGGAGCGCTGGCCCGTTTCCTTTTCCTCACCCTTCCCCGTCTATTCCTTCTTTTCAGCCATCCATCCTTTCCCCTTAAAAGCGAGCAGCACATTCGCAGAGACAGAGGATCGGGATAAAAGTTGCCTATGTGTTATTCCAGCTGTCCAGCTATCTACATAACAAAATTCATTGCAATTCGTTCAGTAAGTTTTGAGATTATGAAGAATAACATACATCCATCCATACTTACAAACTTTCACGTTTATATCAGTACGATAATGTTGGATTATTTATTTATAGAACTATAATTGAATTCGCTGTTAAATCTTTTATTTGTATTGTGTCTGGGATTTTATCAAAAACATTTTGTTTTTATTGTATTGACTTTGAAATTGGATAAACAAACACTGAGATAACCTTTTATATAAAATGTGAGATTGCGCTATTTTAGTAATAATTTTTCTGGATAATTAATTTTTATAATAATAACATAATAATAATAAAAACATTTATTCAGAATCACAAAATACACAACATAAAAAGATACATATAAAATAACAATATAAATTATATTTATTTAATTTATATGTACTTATGTATGTTATATAATACGTTTATATGAGTATATTCATGTATTTATATACTTCAAACCTACCTCCTCCTTTATATATTACTTTTTCACAGTTTGTTGCCTGGAAGAGAGCACTCTTTAGTGATAAGGCCGCCCGCTGTGCTGGTTTAGTTTTAAGACATTTATTTTAAGGATGCGTTATGTATGCCAGCACAATAAAGTGTAAATAATTAACACACAATACACATAAGGAGTAAAAATACATATACGACAAATAAATAAAAACAAGACATTAAAGTTTAAGCTGGGTATTTATACATATGGGTGAAGACCATTCGCACCACTGATTTTCAGTGACCCCTGGTGGCATTTGGACTACACAATTTAGGAAGCAGTGGTGGCTCAGTGGTGAGAACCCTCGAACTTCAAAATCGATAAGTCGGGGTTCGAGACCAGGCGAGCGTGCAGGAGATAAATTGATTTTTCAACTTATCTGCACATGTGGATAACATGACCACTGCTTAAAACGGTGAAGGAAAAAATCGTGAGGAAACCGGCATGTCCAAGAATCAAAAGTTCGGCGACATGTGACACCTGCCAACCCGCACTTGGTCAGCGTGCTGGATTATGGCCTGAACCTTCATGGGAGGCCTGTGTCCCAGCTGTGGGAACATATATGGGCTGATGATGATGAATTTAGCAACAAACTAAAATATTAAAACACCTTCAGCTTGTCAGAACTACACCTAGCTTCCAAATAAAAGAAGAATCGTAATAATCGGTTTACCCAGGAAAGAGTTATGCGGTAACGAACATAGAGGCATTGTCGAATTGATCACCTCCTTTTTTGAAGTTAGTTGAAAACAATTACAGTTTATTTAAGTAAACAAAAATGCCATTGACTGTCTGATCTATGAAGAGAAATTAAATAACCGTAAATATTAGTATGAAAGAAAAATTTTAGAATAATTGGGATTCTCTGTGTTTCAACCGATTTGAAAAAAGGGGAGGTTATCAATGCGATTGTATTTTGTTTGGCTTTATTACCTTCGGACTGAATGAACCGATTTTGATGACTCTTAGATAAGTTATTATTTAATAGTCACCCTTTATCAATATTTTTTACATATGACGCTGGCTGACGCTCATAAATTATATGTAGTTTTTTGCCCCGGTTTCACCCGTACATATATAACCTATGTCACTCGGTGTAATTGCAGCTTTCTAATGGTGAAAGAATTTTTGAAATCGGTCCAGCCTTTCACGCGTAATGGCGTGACCAAGGGAAATAGGGATTCTATTCTATTTTCTATGTCTAGAAGTTGTGATTCTACGTATAAGATTATACATAAACTACATATATAAACCTACTTTGAAATATACCCTATCGAAGTGTGAAAACCGAATCAATAAACGTTGCGTGGTTTAGAAGAAAGAGCCTTAGACGGACAGTCAGATGTAAAAACGGGTTTCTAGGTTTTAGATAACAATGTATGAATGAATCAGTTATTCTATTGATATGCAATAAAATACAAATGAAATCAGTTATAATTATAGTTCGGTATCCTATCCTACTAATATTATAAATGCGAAAGTTTGTAAGGATGTGTGTGTGTTTGTTGATCTTTCTCGCAAAAACTACTGAACCGATTGTAATGGAATTTGGTACGTAGACAGCTGGACAACTGGAATAACATATAGGCAACTTTTATCCTGATATTCCTACGGGATACGGACTTACGCGGGTTAAACCGCGGTGCATATTTTATGGCTTATCAAATAAGCCATAAAAGATAATGTTTTAAATATTATATCACGTCTAGACAAAACTATAATATGACGAATTGTGGTTTTATGAATGAAATTTTTGTAAATGTGATATTTATTTTAGAACTAGCTGCGTCCCGAAGTTTCGCCTGTGTAAATAAGTTTTCCCTTTCAATCCCAATGTTCTTATGGGAACATTGTGAAAAAAGTTATTCCTCATTACATCCCCTATCTGCCAATGAAAGTCCCATCAAAATCGCTGCAGCCCTTCCAGAGATTAACCGGAACTAACACACAAAAATGGTTAAAAAAATTATTTACGTGTGTATATTTATATACATGTAGTTAATAACGGTCATTTCAATATTATAAAACAGACACTTTATATGCATTTATAGATTAAATTTTCCATACATAGTTAACACTATGTAAGAAACCTGAATTATTTAGAAATACTATGATTAAAATACATAATAATATTTATTAATATTTATCCAAATAGCTTTCCGCTTGCGGCATCGTCCGCGTGGTCAAACGAAACGATAGTTTATTAATAAGATTAGTATGGATTTTTCACGATCCCGCCTCATGTTCGGTATTTTTTCTTTTCTTCAAAAATTCTATTTCTACTGTAATTACTTACGCGGGTGAAACCGAGGGGCGCAGCTAGTCACCAATAATGATTGATTGTCCCCATCATAAGCCCCATGAGGGGACATGGGGCGTCACTTTGTAATCATCGGATAGATTTAGTGTTAAGATAAATGGACGCTAATCGGTTCTAGATTACAAAGATTAAAAACTTTCACAGAGAAAGCCGCTATAAAAGTGAAAGATGACATGCGAGTAGATTACGCGTCAAGTAAGCAATGTTACTTAGCCTTGAACTTAGGTAAGTTAAGTCAAGGACGCGGGGGAAAACCCTCTTATGGGGGGAGGGGGTAATTGATGTGGGTGTCGAGCGTTGGCACGGATTGGGCCAGCTCGCACCGGGGAAGTACCACACCACCATTGAACACCGGCGTGAATAATAACCTGCTATTGTAAGGAAAGGGGGGGGGGGCCCCCTTACCTTACAACTTTACTTTCAGGCTATAATTAAACTTGGTGCGCCCCACAGTTTTACCCGCGTAAGTCCGTATCCCCTAGGAATATCGGGATAAATAGTTACCTATATGTTATTCCAGTTGTCCAGCTATCTACGTGCCAAATTTCATTGCAATTGGGTCAGTGATTTTTGTGTGAAAGAGCATCAAAGACACACATCCTTACAAACTTTCGCATTTATAATATTAGTAGGATTAGTAGGAGTAGATTTAGTAGGAAACAGGATAGTAAAGACTAGTTAGGAAGAATAATAAGATGTTAATTTTCTTCGTTATTTAAGTTTGAATGTTATTTTGCAGAAATAAAATAAACCGCAAATAAAATAGCATCGTTTTTGCATGTTTTTGAATATTTGACGTTTGACGCGTGTGAGAAATCATTTGAATACATTTTTTCATATGTTTTACGTAACAGATGTTTTTGTGTTTGAAGGTTAGAATAATGGCATTTGATGTCTTTAAAGTTGTTGGCGGGTTTCAATTGCAATGACAGAGTTTGTTTAAATTTTCAATTTCTTTTTTTTTCTATTTCTATTTATGTTGTTTTAATAGTGTTTTTTTTTCTAGTTCTAGTTCTCTATCTAGTTGTGTTCATATGTTTTTGATTTCCTTATGTGATGTTGACAATAAATGTGTTTATTATTATTATTAAATCGCAGATATATCTATATTATTTTGTTTTGCTTTTTTATTTTTATCACAATTTTTAGATTTTAATCTCGGTAGTTAGTTTAAATAATGATTTTTACAGACTTGATTTTATTTATTATATTGGTATAATCATTAACGTATAAGTAAGTGTCTGTTAAGTAAATACGTATATTACGTTTTCACGCAACAGCTCAATAGATTTTGATGAATTTTTCAATTTATCAATGAAAAATATGCAATTGACGCTTTCCAAAACCCATGTAGTGTGGTAATAGAGAGATTTTTTATATGTTTGTACGTACAAAAAAGCAAAAACAGGTCTTCGAAAGGGCAAGTCATAACATCAATATTATCACCACTATGATTTAGAAAGAAAGAATGCGAGTGAATTATTATTCATTTATAAATTTTATTATTTATTGATTATCTAAATATAATAATTTAGTAAATAATGACATTATATATTAAAGTAAAAACTGTGATGAAAATGCACTTCTTGGACGTTTGACATTATATTCGAATGCTATGTATTTCTTTGCGAAATATTCTGAAAAACTTACCGCATTATTTATATTGTAACACCTTGTATGTTTGTGCAAATAAATGTTGTTTTATTGTTTTCAACCCGAGTGGATCCTGGGCATATAGCTAGTACATAAAGTATAAAACATGACTAATTCCAAACACTTTTTCTTTGGTTAAGTGACTCGAGAAATGATGAGTAAACAAATAATTTATGAACGGAAGTCCATTGTTATTACAAGGTTACAGCAATCAGCTGGTCAGACTGCTTACAGTTTGATCTTGACACTGTAACTACCTTTAGCCCGCGGATACACGCGTACCCTCATACAGACAGTGGTGACTTAGACATTAAAAACGTTTTAACGGATTTTAAACGCGATTTAATCATTATATTTTTAACCCGACAACTCTTAGTCTCCCCGTGACCAAGCTCGCTGTAAAGTGTTCGAAACGTCGAGTTGATAATATAATGAATAAATCGCGTTTAAAATCCGTTAAAAAGTTTTTAATTTATACAGGTATAATACTCGCGTAAAATCAAACACGAGAAAATACAAAGGTGACTTAGTCGTGAGTACCTCGGACTGAACTTCGATAAGTCGGGGGTTCGAGGCCAGGCGAACGTGCATCAATAAGATTTAAGTTGATTTTCTATGTCTTTTTTCAATGTATTTTCGCATGTGGATAACATCACCACTGCTTAAACGGTGAAGGAAAACATCGTGAGGAAACCGGCATGTCTGAGAATTAAAAGTTCGACCACATGTGACATCTGCCAACCCGCACTTGGCCAGCGGTGCTGGATTATGGCCTGAACCCTCATAAGAGGCCTGTGTCCTAGCAGTGGGAACGTATATCGGCTGGTGATGATGATGACCCTTATAATAATAAATAAAAAATTTACGCAGTTTTCTATAAACAAGTAAAATATCTCACTTACTTTTTTGATTTTATACAGAGTATGTGTTAGGAAGTTATTTAATCCTGACGATCCTGATCAGCATAATAAGATAAATTGTGAAATAGAATATAAAAAAATATGGTATCGTCATCGATCCTTAATAAGTGTACAAAGTTTGAATTACATCTGTCCGTTTGAAGTGGGTCAAAATCGAGTCTAAAAGGGTCGGTTACATACAAAATATATATAAAGCTAATAAAAACGTGTTAAAAGGTATCTTTATCATTATATAATATATATTCAAATTAGAAATTAATTGAAATACGATTAGAACATATAATATTACATTAGATACAAAAATAGATTAGATACGATTAGTTAGAAATTAACTTATTTATGTGTAAAAGGACAAAAATAGATCCATCGTCTTTTCATATAATCCTACTAGTCCTATCCTACCAATCCTACTAATATTATAAATGCGAAAGTTTGTAAGGATGTGTGTGTGTTTGTTGCACTTTCACGCAAAAACTGCTAAACCGATCGCAATGAAATTTGGTACGTAGATAGCTGAATACCTGGCATAACACATAGGTAATTTTTTATCTCCATATTCCTACGGGATACGGACTTACGCGGGTGAAACCGCGGGGCGCAGCTAGTGTTTACTAATTATAAATGCGAAATGAGTTGCTCGCGAATTTAGAATAATATCATAATAAGTATAGATAACGAGTCACATTGTTTGTCCGCGATTAACTCCTAAACTATTCAACCGATTTTAATGAAATTTGCACGCCTTGTGCAGTTCGATCCAACTTAATAGATAGGATAGCAAACATTATGTCATACTCGGGCGGAGCCGGGGCGTGTAACTAGTTTATATAAATTAGATTCCGTATCCATTATTGGATAATTTTATCGCCACCAATTAATTATGCAAAGCGTACACTGTGTATTTTTTTAATTTCTTCATAAAAAAGCTTACGAGTATGCATCCGCAAAGCTATGATTCTAATTAATCGATTGAATTATTGATATAATTCGACCTTACGTTTCTATGTTAATTTTATTACACGGCATGGATATGCACAAAAAGTGGTTGTTGATCTACATTCAACATTGTTATTGTGTCGATTGGTTCCGTAGCTATTGCGTTACAATAAACATTATATACGACGACGCTACTAAGAATAGGATAGGATCTGCGCCATGTTGTGACGTAGGTATTAATTAAAATATACCCCTGCAATGGGAGTATATTATATAGGCTGATGAAGATGCTGTATTTAAGTTGGATGGAACAGTTATGCGAAACAATGATTTTAACAAAAAAAACTGAACCTCCAAATGCTAAAAACTACACCAAATTTAAGTGGCAAACGGCAGGGACCAGCTTTCATATAAGGAAGGGTCGTGAAAATCTGTTCAACCATTAAAGTTATGACACACGAAAAATAAAGTTAAACGGAAACCATTTGCGTATGGTTCTTTTTACTAAAAAATTTAATAAAAGGGACCATTAAATGCATTCCCCAAAGTAAATTGTATTTTTCATACAAGGATCGTAACTTTTAGCTCTCACGTAGTATTACCGTAGTAGTATATATAACCCGACGTTACGAACACACAGCGACAGCACAGTACAGCGAGCGTGGTCACGGGGAGACTGAGATGTTATGATATCATAAATTTCTAAAAGATTCATATATCCACAGTACGTGTCTGAATAGTTTTCTTTCTTTCTTTTAAAAGTCATCGCGTGGCCTTGAACGTGGCCCTTGAATACGAGCCAAGTTATGCATTCATACAACCATAACAGTATCCTGACTCCTCATACCAGACTTATGTTTCATAAAAACAAGGCTTCACATGTTCTGAAACTGTATTCAAATATTGGTGAACCTTGATGTTAGCCTAGAACCTTAGCACGGAGACGTTGGTGAATTGAGGGTTTATGCTGGTAGCGACATGTTCAAGGGCGTCCCCCTTGACGGGGACATCGGCTTGGGCTGTCGCATTAAAAGGACTACGTGATTTTAAACGAAATTTATTAATTTTATTATTAAACCGACGTTTCGAACACTTTACAGCGAGCGTGGTCCCACGCCCCGTAATAATGTAATGAATAAATCGCGTTTAAATCTGTTAAAAAGTTTTTAATTTCTAAATGTATAATACTCGCGTAAAATCAAACACAAGAAAATACTACATATGAATCTTTAATTAAACTACCAGACTCGTACAATTTAATATTAATCGACTTCAAGAAGGAATGTTTTTAATTTGATTGTTATATTATATCATTTTACTATGTAAATAGATTTTTATATTTGTGTTTTTATGTAAATAATATGACAATGCGTCTACACGGAAGATATCAGTTCCGTGTGGCATTTAAATTTCATATCTGAAAATTTTAAAACGTTTAGTATCTGTAGTATTATATTATCTGATGTTTTATCTTAAAATTAATTATGTCTTATGTGATAATGCCTTATTCCAAATATCAGTATGGGCGATATAAAAATGATTTTATGAAGAATTTAACCAACTTCAAATACAATTAAAGGCGCAAAATAAATCAATATCAGTACAATAAGTGCTACCCACTCATCTATTTAAAATCTTCAATATACGAACATAAAACCTCTTTCTTTTCGTTTTCGAAAGTCGGTTAAAAAGGCATAAGTCAAATGAGATAGTGTTCTCAATAATATATTATTATTATCCTACCTACTAATATTGTAAATGCGAAAGTTTGTGAGGATGGATGTATGTGTAGATATGTATGTTTGTTACTCTTTCACGCAAAAATTACTTAACCGATTGCAATGAAATTTGGTAGACAGATGGACAACTGGAATAACATATAGGCAACTTTTTATCCCGATATTCTTATGGGATACAGACTCACGCAGGTTATACCGCGGGGCGCAGCTATTATTATATATATTAGGATTTGAACCCCTACAACCACCTTGTCTATGCCCATACTTCCATCCAAACATCCAAACATCCAAGCCCTATGGTTTTGTAATGTAGGCGTACCTACTTAAGCGCGCTTCATCATCATCATCCCATATACGTTCCCACTGCTGGGACACAGGCCTCCTATGAGGGTTCAGGCCATAATCCACCACTCTGGCCAAGTGCCGGTTGGCAGATGTCACATATCGTCGAACTTTTGATTCTCGGACATGCCGGTTTCCTCACGATGTTTTCCTGATGTTTTCCTTCACCGTTTTAAGCAGTGGTGATGTTATCCACATGTGCAGATAAATTGAAAAATCAATTAATTTCCTGCATGCTCGCCCGGTCTCGAACCCGGGCTTATCGATTTTGAAGTCCGAGGTCCTCACCACTGAGCCACCACTATATGTATGTGGAAACTCACACGAAACTCGAACGGTATTAAATAGCGAGCATATTATATAACATTTCATAACATTAGGTTGTAACCGGTTGCGATTAAATTATGTTGCATTCGCTTCAAATAAGAGATACAGCTTATGAATATTAATTTAATTGCGTTTTTCGATTTTTAAATTGAGGTTTATTAGTGAAATTAAAGGTTATATTAACATAATATAGTTTGAGGTTTCAATCGTTTGATTAACTAGCTTTTGTCTGTGGCTTTGCATGCGTTCAATTCGTAGTAGTTTTCAAGACGTTGAGATGAGATTAATGAAATGTAATTCTTAATTGCTTATAAAAAAAGAAAACCTGAACATGACGTTAAAAGAAAGCAAAAGGCGGCCTTACCGTTAGGTAGTGATCTCTACCAGGCAACCCTTAAAGTAGCAGGAAAAAAAGAATATATAAAATAAATGTTTTTATACATATATATACATATACAAGTCTTTCTCTTGAATCATTCTATCTATTAAAAAACCGCATCAAAATCCGTTTTGTAGTTTTAAAGATCTATAAATATCTAGACATACATATAGGGATAGTCACGGGAAGCGACTTTGCTTTATACTAAGTATCGACTAGTTTACAGCCCGCGGCTTTACCCGTGTAATAAACGAATTCCCAAGAGAATGCTATCATTCAACATGATAAAAAGTAACCTACGTCACTTATTGTCTCCTAATAATGTTCAAAAGCTTTATAAATTAGATTTTTTATAGAATAGAAAAGATCACGAGGCGGTATTCGAACCCGCATTTTTTGCCGAACCGTAGCAACGCCTAGCCTCTCGGCCACCCGTGAACCCGCCACAGTAATTGAATTTCTTCTACTCTTTCAGTTTATGTGTCCAAGACATCTTAACCAATACGAACCAAAAAATATGAAAGAAATAAATAAATAAAAAATCTAATAGGCAGGATTTAAGCCAGATTTGATATAGATAATCTTAGATTTTTATACATCAATCTGTACTGTAGTAAAAGGGTGGTTCACCTTTATAATCACATACATACGCTTGAAAAACATAACCCTCCATCTGTTGCAGTCGGGTAAGAACGAAGGAACAAATCACACAATAGTAACATTATAAATGTGAAAGTTTGTTTGTGTCGATGTTTGTCCGCCAATCACGCTGAAACTGCTTAACGGATTTTGATGAAATTTGGTATACAAGCAGGGTATGAGCTGACTTGGGTGATAGGATACTTTTTATCTCGATTAAATGCTCCCTTGGGATAAAACAGGAATCTTGATATCCGGACGGCGCCGGGACGATTGACTAGTATGAAATGGACAAAAAAACGTCGCATTATAAGCTGGTTTACCCTTGGCACAGCTGAGAGGTCGCGGGTTCGGTTACCGTTTGTGGATAATAACTTAGTCAAGGACTAGGCAATGTCTATCTACGTCATAATATTGCCAATGTCATTCAAAAATATGACGTATTGCGTTGGTTATAAGATTGATATTTGATAAAGAAGTAGCACGCTAGCTTGTTCTGTTGACCGATTTAAAAGTTACAAAAGTTTTCTATGAATTACATTTTTTACATATTTAGTACTTGAATTAGTAAAAAAAGGAATAAGGATAACTAGGATAAGGATACTGAGGATAATAAGGATACTAAGGATATTAAGGATAATATTTTTTATGTCACAGTCGGCAATGGAGCTGGTGGGTCGCCTGACGGTAAGCGCTACGACTGCCCATGGACATTTGGAGAGGTATAAGGTCAATTGCAGACCTTACGCCTCTACAAATGGATTGCCGACTTTAAATTGGGAAGTAATTAAGAGATTGAATAAAGGAAAGGACTGGGAAGGGTAAGGAAAAGAATAGGCCAGCCCTTACGCTCTTAAACACAGTAGTATAATACTATTTCACACGGGTCTCCTGTGGGGAAGTGAACGATGGTGGCCGAAGGAGTCATCCCGGTGACGTAAAACGCAGATTCTTTATTTTAACACGTTTTTTAGCTTCACCTGAATGTTTTTATGTACAATAAGTGAAGTCCCGTGTCCCCTAATGGGGTATGGGGCAGATGATGTACATCAGTTCCACTGATCGATTTTTTTTACGGACAAGTAGATAATCAGCATTCTGTGTTCCGAGACATTTTTTTTTTTGTGCGTCCCCACCGGGAATTGAACCCAGGACTCCTCGGTTCTACGCTCACGCGTTAACCACTGTACCAAGGAGGCGGTCTCAAACACATCTTCAATAAAGTTAGTAGTTCTATGTACAATGAATTTTATATATTCTCGGTCATATTACAGCTGAATATTTCTGATGCATTTTACATGTTATCGACTATATTACAGCTATAGTCTATAGCAGCTATGGTCGAGTCTCTTTTAGTTCGTGTCTTGTTTTTTCTTGGCATAAAACAAAGGACAAAAACATTTTGTATAGTAGAAACTTCTAGAAGTCGATGAATAAAAAATATTAATATAAGCCCTTCAAAAAAAATCACGAAACTAGTTTCGTATGATACGATAATATGTTTGAAATATTGACAATAATTTATTACTACTCTGGCGTATAATTTTTGGTTATAAATTACGGTAAGCAAAAAAACTGTTTGGCGTCTGTTTTATGGTGGTTATTTTAAAAATAACCGTATAAGTTTAACTTAGGTATGCTTAAATTAAAGTTAATTACACTTAACTTATTTTGGCTTATCCGCCAGTTGGTTATGTATTATTGTTACTTAGTTCAGGATTACCTAGAATATTGCTACCTAGACATCCTATTCTACTAATATTATAAATGCGAAAGTGTGTTTTTTTATCGTAACGATGAGATAGCATTATGATATGAATAAAAAGGTAAAATATAGACAGTCCTAGTTTTTTTAGGATTTCCGGGATAAAACTTATCCTATGCCCTGTCTCGAGTCTTAACCTATTTCTATGCCAAATTTGATTCAATTCGGTTGAGTGGCTAAGTCGTGACTGCCAGTCAAACAGACAAAGGTGCTAACCCATTTATAATATTAGTAGGATTTTTTGTGCCTGGAGATAGGACTTATCTTATTGTTATGTATTTCTGTAACTTCAACAACGTGGACGAAGCCGCGGGCCAAAGCTAACAAGATGTAATCATTGTTGATGTTTGTCCGCCAATCACGCTGAATCTACTGAACGGAGTTGAAATTTGGCATACAGAAAGGGTATGAGCTGCTGGGTTGATAGGATACTTCTTATCCCGATTAAATACTCCCTTGGGATAAAACAGGGATCTTGATATCCGGGGCAAGCGTCTAGTGATACCTATGTACTGTATTCCATGTTCATGACCAGTGATGATGAGGTCAAAGATTCGATATCTGGGTCGCGTATCGTCTTCCGTTAATGATATCAAAGGAAGTGAAAGTTGATAATAAATGTACGTTATTCAAGGTCATGTTTTATTAAATTATGTAACTTTATTGGAGATGTGTTTGAGACCGCCTCTTTGGTACAGTGGTTAACGCGTGAGCGTAGAACCGAATCCTGGGTTCGATTCCCGGTGGGGACGCACAAAAAAAATGTCTCAGTCTGACAGGACACAGAAGGCTGATCACCTACTTGTCCCTAAAGAGAATCGATCAGTGAAACGGATGTACATCATCTGCCCCATACCCCACTAGGGGACACGGGACTTCATTTTTATTGGAGATTTACTAAGCAAAATTCAAAACTATTAAAATAATCATTTTTTAATCCTACTATCCTACTTCCTACTAATATTATAAATGCGAAAGTTTGTTAGGATGTGTGTGCGTTTGTTGCTCTTTCACGTAAAAACTACTGAAAAGATTGCAATGAAATTTGGTATGTAGACAGCTGGACAACTGGAATAACATATAGGCAATTTTTTATCCCGATATTCCTACGGGATACGGACTTACGCGGGAGAAACCGCGGGGCGCAGCTAGTAAAAAATGAAATCGTCTTCCAGTTGAGAGAAATAGACCTAATATGGGACCACAACGAAGGCACCAGCTTTCAAATGGTAAAAAAACTCGTGAGGGAACAAACACAAAAAAATACATTTTAATAACTGCCTCTTTATTTGAAGTTGGACAAAACATTATAAAATAAATATGTATATACTGATTCTTATCAAGCATAGCTAAGAACACTTCCACTTAACCTTTCGAACAGCAAAAACTAAATCAAAATCGGTTCATCCGTTCGTGAGGTACGATGCCACAGACACACACGTTAAAGTCGCTTTTACGTTGGCGTTTAAGAAAATTAAAAGGGCGAGGCTGGAATGCACAGTGATGATAATTGCTAATGAATTACATTTTAATTTCCTATAATTAGTCATTTTTAAGTGAAATATAATTTCACGTTTTAACTTTGACCGAATAAAAACATGATAAGATTTTAATAACAGTGTAGCTGACAAATAGGCTGGGCTATTATGTTTTTTGTCGATAATCGAATATGGTATGATATCGATAATGGGCTTCCATCGATAATTTTGCTAGGGTCGTGCTTGACATGTCAATGTCATCCTGTATTGGGATGGGTACGGTAGGGATGGGACGGTATCGATAAATATTGTTTTCTTTTTATCGATTGAGTTCCATGTCTTTACTTACTGACTTCTTGAAAAGATAAAGACTACACTAAAGAAAATGTTACTTTTTTTAAACACACTAATATTATAAATGTGAAAGTTTGTTTGGATGTTTGTCCGTCAATCACGCCGAAACTACTGAACGGATTTTGATAAAATTTTCTATACAGACAGGGTGTGAGATAACTAAGGTGATAGGATACTTAACTATAATATGAACTCATGATGATGACAATTATTAGGTCAACGCTTAATATTTTAATGCTTTGTACCATTGCGTACACGTTAAACATTCCTTAATAAAAAGGTTGCCTGGAACAGATTGCTCTTGAGCAATAAGGCCGCCTTTTAATACATATGTGCCGGCATGGTCTATTTTATAGCGATAATTTATTGTTTTTCTTTTGGTGATATCCTACCAGTATTATAAATGCTAACGTTTGTAAGAATGTGTGTGTTTGTTGCTCTTTCACGCAAAAACTACTGAACCGATTGCAATGAAATTTGGTACGTAGACAGCTGGACACTTGGAATAACGTATAGGCAACTTTTTAGCCCGATATTCCTACGGGATACGGACTTATGCGGGTGAAACCGCGGGGCGCAGCTAGTGTACTATAAAGAATAATTAAATAAATATTTTTTTCTAATCCACTCACATCGCTAGTCCGTAAATAATAACTGTAAATAATCATAGACAACTAACATAATTGTAGATTGTTAATCAAATGCTTATCATAATGAAATCAGAAAGGTTTTAAGTTAAAACAGCTATTTTGTAATAGCTACTTTCAAATTATAAATGCAATGCGCTTGCCCGCTTTGTGGCAGGTAGTTTTGTAACGAGGTTTACAACTGGATGATAGTCAAATAGACAAGAGATTTAGCGTTAGGTTGTTGCATTTGATCTAAGAGAGAACATGAGCTGAGCGTAAAACGATCCGGATGCTTCACAGTATTAAATACAATGGTATTAATTTTAATTTTTAGTTTTATAGCATTGAAATGCTTGGGGTGCCCCTTAGGCACATGAAACCGAAAGAGTAGAAGAAATTTGATTACTGTGGCAGGATCACGGGTGGCCGAGAGGCTAGGCGTTGCTTCGGTTAGGCAAGATACGCAGGTTCGAATCCTGCCTCGTGATCAAATTTTTTCTATTCTTTCAAAATTTCTCATTTACAATGGTATTATTTAACTTTTTTAAGTGTGGATGTGTGGATTTTTATATAATACTAGCTTTTCGCCCGCGGCTTCGAACGCGTAGAATTCGCTTATATCACGCGACATGGTGAGGAGTATTTTCTTCGCATTAAAAAGTATGGTTTGTTCTTTCCCACGTTTAGCTCCACCTTCATACCAAGTTTCATCAAAATCGGTTTGACAATAACGAACTTTCATACAAACTTTCATCCCCTCTTTCAACCCTTTCTACCCTTTTTTCGCGATAAAAAGTATCCTATATCCTTTCCCAAGTTCAGTTCTATCTTCATACCAAATTTTATCAATATCGGTTCAGTGGTTTAGGCGTGAAAGCGTAACAGACAGACAGTCAGACAGACAGATCTACTTTCGCATTTATAAAATTAGTAGGGATAAAGTCCTAAATTTTGTGACTTAACGTAATATCTGGCGATTATCTGATGCCAATTTTGGCCAATTAAACACATCGTATTCCAGAGCTGATAGTAAATGATGTGGTGATAAATAATTAATTATTAAAAGTATACCCCATGCCCCTTTCGGTATGAGACATATATGCTTTCCGCATCCATTTTTTCCGTACATTCTTCAATCAAGTACCCTTCTACATAGACGCTTTATTTACTATTAAGCTATACACAACAAAATCCACAACCAGGCGGATATCATTCAATCGAAATAAAATGATTTATATTTAAATAAAAGCAGTGGTGGCTCAGTGGTGAGGACCTCGGACTTCAAAATCGATAAGTCGGGGTTCGAGACCGGACGAGCGCGCAGGAAATAAATTGATATTCCAATTTATCTTAAACGACGATGATCTGGTAGGCAAAAGACTACAGAGCCTCGCTCATCGCCGTAGAGTGGCTAATCTATCGGTATTTTATCGGATACACTTTGGAGAGTGCGCTGCGGAATTGCACAATTTGATTCCGCCATCCCCATTCTTCCATCGGTCGTCGAGGCGCACAGACTCCAGGCACCGCTTTATGGTGGATGTTCCATGTACCCGGACTAAGCGGATCGACTCTACATTCTTTATTCGAACCGCAAGGGACTGGAACATGCTTCCTGAGTCTGTGTTCCCTGACGAGTACAATCTGGGGATCTTCAAAAGTCGAGTGAACAGGTACCTCCTAGGGAAGCGCGCTCCATCCTAGACTACATCTACGCTTACCAGCAGGCGAGATGGTAGTCAAGCGCTTCCCTATCCCACAATAAAAAAAAAAAAAAAAAAAAAATTATCTACACATGTAGATAACATCACCACTGCTTAAAACGGTGAAGGAAAACATCGTGAGGCAACCGGCCAAGACCAAGAATCAAAAGTTCGACGACATGTGACATCTGCCAACCCGCACTTGGCCAGCGTGGTGGATTATGGTCTGAACCCTCATAGGAGGCCTGTGTCCCAGCAGTGGGAACAAATATGGGCTGATGATGATGATGATATTAAAATAAATAATTTAAACACAAACAACGCGATACACTTTGTAAATTTGCCTTGAATTATAAACAAACATTTACCGCTTGACTGGCCAATACTATCGTGAATCGGATGTTTTGTTAACGTTCATTTATTTCGCATTAATCCATCTCCTGAAGGATAACCCAGAATGTGATCTGTTTGCGGATAGATGGGGATCTTTGTTATCGGCATGTCTGAGCTTCTGCGGAAGCTACAGCTAATCGAATGACATTTTATATTGTTACTTGTATCTGAATGTCATTAATTGTAATTATGTAATGTATTTAATAGTAATTGTGTCATATATTTATAGATTTAAGTGAGATGTTATATAATGTAAAAATTGATAGTTAATAATTAATGTTATTGGTGTAAAACCGTTTTAATTATTATAAATAAATAAATTAACGATAGTTTTTAACTACACTACTAGTGAAATGCCCTACGGTTTCAGCCCCTATATAAAGCCACGGACAAAAATCACCTATCCCAAATCACAAAATTATTATTAGTAGATGTTTCCAAGCCATTTAAAATGATTCTAAGGTAATTAGATAAATATGCTAAACAAATGTGTATTGAAAATTAAATTTTATCTGAATAAATTTTATTTTTAATAATATTATATCCTACGCTATAACTGGAAAACTGAGAACGGTTGTATGGATGGATTGTATGTATGTTTCTATCTCTTTCACGCAATAATTGTTTGTCTGATCTAGATCAAATTTGGCGCAGAAATAAATTTGCATAGATTATCACACTCTTTGAATACGTCATGTTAAATAATAAATGGCGCGAAACGGTTACTTAAATAACATATTTATAAGTTACATTTAGGATCCTTAAAAGATTTATGACCAGTTTAGCGATGAAAGTGTTTTAACTGTTTAGTTGTCTGGCAGTAAATGATAGATATTCTATGATTATCCTACTAATATTATAAATGCGAAAGTTTTTAAGGATGTGTGTGTGTTTGTTGCTCTTTCACGCAAAAACTACTGAACCGATTGCAATGAAATTTGGTACGTAGACAGCTGGACAACTGGAATAACATGTTATGGGCAACTTTTTATCCCGATGTTCCTACGGGATAGGGACTTACGGGTGAAACCGCGGGGCGCAGCTAGTTCAATATATGTGGCAAATAGGTTATCAGGAACAACATCAAATTGTAAAACCACCTCTAAAACTACTTTACAATTGGAACCAAATCAAAACATAACAGTTCCAAAATTGAATTTTTAGTTTTATAGCATTGAAATGCTTTATAAATGAAAAAATTTGAAAGAATAGAAAAAAATTTGATCACGAGGCAGGATTCGAACCTGCGTTTCTTGCCTAACCGTAGCCAACGGGTGGCCGAGAGGCTAGAGTTACGCAAGAAACGCAGGTTCGAATCCTGCCTCGTGATCAAATTTTTTCTATTCTTTCAAAATTTCTCAGTTCCAAAATTCGTCAAAAATCCGCCTCATCGAATCGATATATTTAAAAACATCGACAAGCTACGTACATCACTATAATGAGTGTATGTTGTGAAAAATGCCACCGAACCACTTTCGACTGCGAAGGTTCATTCAAGGGCCTCGAATACACTTGTATATATAAAATTTAACCTACTTTTGATCTAAGGGACAGTGAGATGCAGTAACTACCGTAGTTAATAAATCACACTATGAAATTTTGTTTGGATGTTTGTCCGTCAATCACACTGAAACTGCTAAAGGGGTTTTTATGAAATTTGGTATACAGGGTATGAACTGACTTGGGTGATAGGATTTTTATCCCGATTAAATGATCCCTTGGGATAAAATAGGAATGTTGATATCCAGGCGGAGCCGGGACGAGCGTCTAGTTAATAGCAAATACTATATAAAAATAGAAAATACGTATTGATAATATTAATTAAATTATGCAATTGAAGATCCTTATTAGTATAAAAAGAAAAACTCATCAAATTATTCTGTTGTCATCGATCTTTATAAGTGTATTAAGTTTGAATTAGATCTGTCCGTTTGAAGTGGGTCGAAATCAAGTCTTAAGGAGTCGGTTACATACAAACATACAAGTGAAGCGCATAAGCGTTAATCCTACTAATATCATAAATGCGAAAGTTTGTGACGATGTGTGTGTGTGTTTGTTACGCTTTCGCGCAAAAACTACTAAACCGATTGCAATGAAATTTGGTACGTAGACAGCTGGATAACTGGAATAACACATAAACAACTTTTTATCCCGATATTCCTACGGGATACGGACTTACGCTGGTGAAAGCGCGGGGCGCAGCTAGTTTTTCATATATCGCGCTATATAAGTAGAGGCGTAAGGTCTGCAATAGATCTAACGCTTCTCCAAATGTCCATGGGCGGTGGTAGCGCTTACCATCAGGCGACCCACCAGCTCCATTGCCGACGATAACATAATATACCAAAAGGTCGATACAATAAGTATAATTTGCATGCATTAGTATTGGATCATTGGTTTTATTAATTAAATACGGACCAATTAAAAGGAGGTCGCAGTTCCGTTTCACGCCAATGACTTTTTCTGACGCATCCATAAGTTAGTGTTAGGTTTTTTCCACAAGGCGACTTCTATGTATACAAAACAATTTATTTGTCTACGTAGTGGCGGATTGCGATTTGATCTATCTTCACTACATAGTATAAAGCAAAGTCACTTCCCGCATCTGTCCTTATGCTTAGATCTTTTAAATTACGCAACGGATTTTTTTGGGGTTTGGGGTGATTCAAGATGAATGTTTGTACGAGTAATAACATTTATTAAACTACTCCGAGTTTAACGCGTGAATGATCTATCAACGCACAGCCCAAACTACTTGATCGGGCTAAAATTTAGTATGCAGATGGCCTCTATGATGTAGGCATCCGAAAAGAAAGATGATAAATTTTACTCCAGAAGGTCAACAGTGGGTGAAAGATTGTCCCTCGTTAATTGGCGGGCGAAGCCGTGAGCAACTACTTATAGATATTATTCTGACGCATATTTAATGTGGCATTTTCCGTAAGGTGACGTGTGACTGGATTTTTTATTTACTAGCTTTTCTTCGGTTTCTCCTGTAGTCAATGGAAATTCCCATAGGAGTTAGATGTTTCACTGCGCTGAAGAGTAGTCTCTGTTACTGTCTTTTATCTATCCAGGCTCAAAAATCGTTGCACAAAAACACTCCGTTGTGACGTTAATGACAGCTAACAAACACAACATCTGGGCGAACGGTAGTACTTATATTTTCCACAGCTTGTCCTTGACCACCAGGTTGTCTGGATGAGATCGCTGCCCTAGCGATAAGACCGCCTGTTGTGCTCGTGAATGTTTATGTTTTAATGTATATATATATATTTTTTGTTACTTTTTGTTATCATTGGTGCACAATAAAGTGTTTTTGTTTGTTTGTTTGTTTGTTTGTTTGTTTGTTTGTTTGTTTGTACCCTCGCCAAGTCAAGCAGAAAAGTGGTATGGCCCTATCGTCCCTTTCGATCCAATTCAGGCGATTTTCGACCCCCTGTAACTTCATTGTGATTAAACATAGAAGTCAGAGGTCTTAGTATTGTGTTGCGAGACTTGATTTTTTAGAAGATTTTTTGTATGGGATGGTATTTATATTGGTTAGGAAGTAGGGGACGGTTTTCGTAGAAACTTGTGGTTTGTAGTTTTATTTTTACAGTAGGTACGTAAAATATTCTTATTTTTTCTATTCTATTAGTGGTATTCTTATTATTTACTAGCAGTCCGCCCCGGCTTCGGCCGTGGTACATGTATAGATAGCATTGAGCCTTTCTCAATCAAAATCAAAAAATCAAAACCAGTAGTGTGTTTGTACCTGAGATTAGCGCGTTCAAACAATCAAATAAATTCTTCAGCTTTATAATATTAGTATAGATAAGACGTAGATTTTTCATATGCGGTTAGAAAGAGATTAAAAATAAATTATTGGAGGTAATTTTAGATAGATTTATTAAATAGAGAAAATGTTTCTTATCTACTACTATCACATACGCTTGAGTCTTAAAATACATTATAGAATTATTTTTGTTAATATTTAATTTACATGTCTTAGTATTTTTTTTATTATTTTATCTATTACGCCAAGATGTCCTATTCTATGTAGAATTTATAATTCTAACACTTTGAGCTTGGTATTAGTTGCTTGGAAGAAATTGCTATTGAGTAATAACGCTGCTCTTCGTTTCTTATGTCCTGTCAAATAGATATGCAAATAATTTGCCCCATACCCCACATGGGGTAAAGGACTTTTATTCTTTAAAGCCTACATAAGGTATTTGGTCAAAAACTCACCATGGTTCAACTTGCCCTGCTGAGATATGAGCATGCTCAGTGGTACGGTCTTCTCATCGCCCGATATTCGGGGGTTCAATCCGAACAGACGGTTGCGGGCACTCTGCCCCACCGCTCGATATTGTTTGTGCCCCATCTCGTATGCCAGCCGCACATCCGCGACCTGAAGATGGGAATTATTAGATGAATAACAGAATTCAATAATACACAGTACTCAATAATTATTGAGAATAAATTTGATCACGAGGCGGGATTCCAACCCGCGTTTTTTACCAAAACCTCGCTAATATTTATGTCCCATATTAGGCACATGAAACCGAAAGAGTAGAAGAAATTCGATTACTGTGGCAGGATCACGGCTGGCCGAGAGGCTAGGCGTTGCTACGGTTTGGCAAAAACGCGGTTTCAAAGCCCGCCTCGTGATCGAATTCTTTCTATTAATTCAAAATTTCTCAAAGAACGTGTTTTCTTCAACAAGTCCTGTCTAACATATATATTTAAGAAAAATCATCCTTACATATAGCAATATAATAATAAACAAATCTCGAGATGTCACATTGTAGTTCACGATGCAATTAAAATAATTACTGTACCCGACGTTGCGTAAGCACATTTATAATATAATTGCGCATGTGAACAATGGTTGTCTGTTTCTTTTAATTCCAATATCCGATGTTTCAGGTCTCGATTATAATAAGACGATAGAATATGCCAATTAGTCTGAATAACTATTGCTAGGACATGACCCACATCAAACGATGTCTTAGGAAAAAGCCGCAATGTTAATCTCAGCGGAAAATGCTTATTACGTATAAGAGATTTTGTTATCACACAATTTTTATGTCTCTTATAGTTGCAGTTTCTAAATACAACCATTATGGCGTCACAATGTAACAATAAACATTACTTTTTTCAATCTCGCTAGATCGGACTTTGTAAAACGGCCTTAAATCACATTTTATGACCGTTAAATAAAACCGATATAAAAACAAAATGTTTACCAATTAATTTTATTCATATAATCATGATTTCCTTTACACAAGGCCAGCTGACCTTACATAATATATTTAGATGACATAATAAATTGAATTATTTCAAAATTATTTGTATTAGTGGGACAACCCTTCAATGGATTTTTATTTTCCTTTTTTGGTAAATATTTGAATTTTATTTTTCATTGTCTTAGTTTGACTTGTTTTTTAATTTCCTGCAGCAGCCCGCAGGGTTTCTCCCCCGAGGGGGTCGCGGACGAATTCTCCCGTGGCCCCTTCACTTATGTGGCTCGACGGAACACAGTGGGGTTTTAGTCGGTAGGAATCCGACATAACCCACGACCTCTTGCGGGGCCGTGGGTATCTATGCAAGATTTCCCCACTATAAAAAAAAGGGTTTCCCCCCGGCCATGACACCATCGACCAATCGGTCGCATCCAGTGCCTGTTGTTGCAGGCGGCGTGGCCACCACTGAAAGGGGCCATCGCTCCGTTCAGTCACCCCGAGGCCTGTGTAGGTCTGCGTGGAAGACCCGAAGAGAGGAGTTTGTATGTAATATTACAATTAGTTATATTGTACACATACACAAACACACCCATTCACACATTCATAGACATACTCTATCGGCTTAAATTTAAATTTAAACTTAAACTTAGATTTAAACTAAACCATATGTTTCATCGGCCTAAAATGTAAATGATTTTTTTTATTTCTATTCATTATTATTATTATTTTATTTTACGTGTCTTTTAATCATAAATTGTAAAATGAAATTACAAATATTATGTATTTGAAATTAAGGGAAGTCACTGTCTTCTGAGATACAGGTAATAACCTAGTTCAGAAGGCAGAGTATCATTGTGAATGTAATATTTGTCCTTGCTAATAAATAAGTTATTAAGGTATTTAGTTAAGGTAATGAAGAAGAATTCCTCCATTGAAAAAGGGAGGACCCTCGACGAGTCTATACAACCGGCCGGCCGGTGAGACCTCAATTGAATGATGCTGGAAAGTTGTATATATTTATTTATTTATTTATTTACACTTTATTGTACAATACACATACAGTTAACAAAAACCAATAAACAATATCTACTGTACAATTTGGCGGCCTTATCGCTTTGAAGCGATTTCTTCCAGGCAACCTTTGGATACAGGAAATATAAATTTTGAAACGGTAGAAAGTGTATAAATACATACAAGAAAGTGTACATAGATAAGAAATTAATGCATATAGGAGCAAGGATATTATAAATATGAAGTAAAGAGAGATAAATAATAGAGGAGAGAAAAACAATATAACATAGAACAGAGTCAAAAACAACATTATGCCCTGTATCGAGAACATTTTGCTAGCGCGATTTAGAAATGTGTCGCTATAATCCTACTATCCTACTAATATTATAAATGCGAAAGTATGTAAAGATATGTGTGTGTTTGTTGCTCTTTCACGCAAAAACTACTGAACCGATTGCAATGAAATTTGGTACGTAGGTAGCTGAACAACTGGAATAACATATAGGCAACTATTTATCCCGATATTCCTACGGGATACGGATTTACGCGGGTGAAACCGCGGGGCGCAGCTAGTTATACATATTTAAACATCAACACTAACTTAAATCCGAACTCATAACCAAACTCAGACGCAACGTCAAACTGAAACGTGTATGATATAATTCAGGGGCCATTGGTCCGCATTGACGCAATGTGGAGGTCAAAATATCGATATTCGACGCTTATAAATAAAACAGCAGTGGAATAATACGGAAAACAGCAATAACTTTCAAGTGTCATTGACTTTTAACCGACTTTATAATACTTTATTATATACAATTTATAATTTTGAACAGAAAACTAAACTGCCTTCAAAGTGTCAGAACTAGATTGAACTAAAATGGACCACTCAGATGTAATCAGCTTTGAAATAAAAAAGAATCCTAAAATTGAAATATTTATTTTTATTTATTTTATTTATAAAAGGTACCTTACAGCTAATTTGACAGTATCTGATTAATTATCACAATAAATACACAAATAACAAAGTACACCAATAGCTGGTTAAATATAAGTGACAAACAATTTCTAAAAACGTTATTTTAAGTGTAGAAAACTATATGATGAAAACTGATAATAAATGTAAAAATTAAATTACAGAGTTCTATCTGAAACAAGTTTGTATGCCCACATGCATTTGTGTGTGTGTGTCTGTGTGTGTGTGTGTGTGTGTGTGTGTAAAAGTCAGTGTACGGATCAGGGACCCGTATTCTTTCCCATTCCCTTATTCCCGTGACCAATTGTTTCCTTATCCTTTCTTAAAAGCGGGCAATTGCAACAGCCTACTCTGCAAATGTGGGACGGTGGTGTTCGCTCACCATCAGGCGAACCATCAGCTCAGTTGCCCGCTATGACATAAAAGAACCCAGTCGAAATTTCTTCGAATTTTCTTTTTCTTTGAAATTAATTGAAGAGACTCCCCTCTCTCGTCTCCCCTCTCCCCTCTCCCGTCTACCCTTGTCCCATATAATGGGATTCGTTTTAGTTTTGAGCCACTGATTGATTTTTCTTTTAATAGCAGTACTCAGGTTTTATAGGCACTAGAGGGATTCCTAGATTCTAAATTAATATGTTTACCATCTATCATAAGAGATGTTATAATTAAATATGTATCGTTCCCGGCTTCACCCGTATCACGTTAATACCCACAAAAACCAGGTACTCCAAAAAATATTTGAAATCAAAGTAACTTAATAAAGCCGCGTTCACTCTCCAGCTATTCACATATAGTTACGTAAGCGAAGCCACATCAAACAGCTAGTGCTACACGTGAGCAGGTAAAAGAGGAAATTCACAGAAACTAGAAACTGGTTGTGGACAGCGCAATGCTGCGCACCGCCACACAACGCGGTCAAGGCCCATGTTATGTACTGCGTGGTTTCTTTCATATTTATTAGGATATGTGACAATCGGTAGAAGAACATACAGACTAGGGTTGCCTGGAAGAGTTCGCTATCTTAGCGATAGGCCGCCTATTTGTATGTAATTGTGTCGTGTGTTTGTCCGTCCCATTGGTGCAAATAAAGAGTTATCTATCTATCAGATTATCTCTGAATACATGTACCTAGTAAAAATAGACGTCTGGCACTCGGAGACTGCCCTGGTGAAGCTATTGCATAGCATTTTTTATCAACTTTTGTAATTACAATAATTTATTTTTTCATTTATGCAGTATTTGCATTATTCAGTATTTTTGAAGTGAAACTGAACTTCTTTAGGCGCGTTGAGCGTTTTGTTAGAGGGTAAAATCCTCGGTTCGCGTCACCGACATGCTAATGATAATTCTTTCAACCACTTTGTATTTATATTTTGTTCATGATTTGTTTAACCCATCATATGTAACTAATTAATAAAACATAAAAAATTTCATATAATTTTTGCATATAGTTTTAATAACTCTCAACTTAATAGTTCTGTTTTCACTTCTATCGGCAGTCCCACGACTGCTACTGTTTTTTTTTCTTTCCATTATTAGATACTTGTTACTTTTGCACTATCCCAGAACTTCGTACATTTCCTTTCCAACCAGGTTGCCTGGCAGAGATTGCTGTTAAGCAATAAGGCCGCCTCTTGCACAAACGATGTCTTTTTTTTCTTTTTATTGTATTCTTGCTGTTTGTGTCTAAGTTTGTGCAATAAAGCATTATAAATAAATAAAATAAACAAATATTTGTTTTCATTTGATATTAATTCAACTTTTCGAGCGTGCTGACCGATAAGAAAATATTTTTTTTTTATTTTATTAAATAAATTATATGTTGATATTGTTTATTGATAATTTGTTATAAGCTAATATTGTTAAAGTCATTAAAAGTTCTGCTATTCAACGATAGATAGCTAAACAAAAAAATTCAAGAGAAATCAAAATATTATTTCTGTCAAATTATATAAACATCTTATCAAATTTCTAAGAAAAAGCTTGACCGATTTTCATGATGTTTTTGTATATACTCAGTATGGACACTTATTTTATTTGGAGTGATTTCATACAGTTATAGAAAAATATTGAAGAGGATACTCAAAGATATTACATTGATCTTGAACTCTCTTTCACCAATAGAAAGTTTAAGTGACGTATACTGTATCATCTTACGAGTTTTTGTCCCAGTTTAAGACAGGAGGAGACGGGGCGAGCACCTAGTCTATTCTAGTATTTAAAAAAACATTCGTGTTTTTCTATTTTTGAATATTTCTTACGTATACAATCGTTCTGCGCAACCAATTTCGATGATTCGTTCAATATTAGAAAGCTGTATATTTTCTGTGATACCTGTACCGACATTCGCAAAAAGGTGGTTTGGAATTTGAGTGATTATTTTTGAATTGTCGTTTACGGTGGTGAATGGTAAAACTATGTTATGACGATTTAAAAGTGCTTCTAGAAGAAGTCAAATTGAATAAATAAATGTTTGAGTTTGAATTGAATTCGAAACAATTTTTTGCTCTGTCGTCTCAGAACTTTCGACTGAGTGAACTGATTATGATGGTCCTTTAATTTGGGAGACATCTAGTGGTCTCTTTATAATTTGAAGGCGCTTCAGTCTTTATTAAAAATAGAACTATTTATATGTGAATGAATTATAAGCGCTTTGAGCGTTTCTCATTGCATTTATAGACAACCTGTAACCCGCGGTGTTTCGCGTGGTACCCGGCTAGCCTTTGTTCAGACTATAATCTATCTTTTTATCAAATTTCATACAGATACGATAAGCCGTTATTGCGTAAAACTGACTTACTTTGTCAGTTATAATATTAATACGATTAAATCAAATCTTAGATTAGAAATTTTGAAAGAATAGAAAAAATTTGATCACGAGGCAGGATTCGAACCTGCGTTTCTTGCCTAACCGTAGCAACGCCTAGCCTCTCGGCCACCCGTGATCCTGCCACAGTAATCAAATTTCTTCTACTCTTTCGGTTTCATGTGCCTAATTTTTTCTATTCTTTCAAAATTTCTAATTTATAAAGCATTTCAATGCTATAAAACTATAAATTAAAAATCAAATCTTAGATGTTAAAATTCATTTAAGATAATTTAAACATAATAATATACCAAAGGTGTCAATCAAGCACCATGTAAGTGAGGTCAAAACAGAGTACAAAACAGCTTTCAGTAAAATTATCTCTTGATATAAGCGTCATTGAAACAAAAAATTACATTAGCTTAGGATAATTAGTATAACATATCGCTAACTCGGGTCCCAATCAGTGTTTTATGAATATATTAATATTAATTACCGTGTGTTTGCGTCTACACTCTGACAATGTCGATTTAACCGACTTTTAAAAGGTCATTCCGTTGTTTGGGTTTGCGAAGCGCGACGAAATCTGCTGTGCTATTGAATAATCCTACTAATATTATAAGTGCGAAAGTTTGTAAGGATGTGTGTCTGTTTTGCTCTTTCACGCAAAAACTACTGAACCGATTGCAATGAAATATGGTACGTACACAGCTGGACAACTGGAATGACATATAGGCAACTTTTTATCCCGATATTCCTACGGGATACGGACTTACGCGGGTGAAACCGCGGGGCGCAGCTAGTGTTTTATATCTATTAATTTTATAAATGTCAGTCACTCTATCTTTTATGTCACAGTGGGCAACTGAGCTGGTGGTTCGCCTGATGGTCAGCGATCACCACCGCCTGTAAACAGAGCCGAGGTAGTGCCTCTGCGTATGCGCTGCACGCTTATAACGGGTAAGGGATAAGGAAAGGATTGATGACTGGAAAAACGGAATGGACTGGGAGAGGTGCGGAAAATTGGTTCTACGTGTCTGTCTCTTTCACGACTAAATCGCTGTGCCGATTGTGGTGAAATTTTGCATTTGAGATCTGAGAAAGGACATGGGATAGTTTTTGTCACAAAAGTCCCACAGGAACGGGAACTAAGCGGGAAAAGCAAGGGATTACCCAAAAGGCCTCCTCGCATATATTATGTACATACATTTAACAGCTACCGAGCTATTACTCCAAAATAACTACTTGGTTATTTTGTATATCATTCAGTTACGCCTAAAAAGCTGAAACGCAATTTTAACGGAAATCTACACAATTATAACCGCTAATGACCGCAATCGTGGTTACCTTGAAATTGTAACCGCAAATCGTGCATAACGGTTAACGGTTACGGAGGTTCAAAAAACGGACAAACAAAAATCTTAATTCTATGAAAGGTACAAATATCGCGCGTCGGTCGAGCGTATCATTCATTTTTGTACCGTCAGCATAGAACGTTATTAGAAAAATAAAAAAAAATATGTTTAAAAAAAATATCATTTTTACAGAACGTTTGATTTTTTTGTAGATATAAGTATCATATGTACACCTCTAAACTATTATTAAATTGAAATTTGTAAAACATAATAAATATTTCATCAAACGAAGCCTAGCTAAGATCGAGAATCACCAAAAAAAAGATGGCGTTCTCTCACCACCAGCCAAACCATCAGCTCATAGGCCCATATCCTCTTCCTTACCCTTCCCAGTCCTTTCCTTTATTCCTCTCTTCAATCCTTTCCTAATCCCGTTCCAACTTGCAGTCGGCAATCCATTTGTAGAGTTGTAAGATCTGCATTGGACCTTACGCCTCTCCAAATGTTCATGGGCGGTGGTAGCGCTTACCATCAGGCGACCCACCAGCTCCATTGTCGACGATGACATAAAAAAAAGCTCAGTTGCCGGCTATAATCCCAATAAATATAACCCTATATAATATAACCATTTTTATAGTGGGGAAGTCTTGCATAGATACCCACGGCGCCGGGGATGGAGCCGTGGGTTATGTCGGATTCTTACCGACCAAAACCCCACTGTGTTCCGTCGAACCGCTTAAGTGAAGGGGCCACGGGAGCTGGTTAAAATGCATCCGCGATCCTCGGCGGCAGCCCGTTTCTGGGTCCAGCGCATATTAAGAGCGGCAGAGTGGGATCACCACTCTACCCACCTGTGGGTAACGTGAGCGGAACACGCCCCACCCCACCTCGCCGCATCGGACAATAGATTAAACGCCCGATCTATATAATATAACCCTAATAAAACCCTATCAATGTCATATAAATAGATAGTTTACATTTTTATTGAACATAAAGTCCAGTTTAAAAGAACATATCATGATTAATTCTTCAACAATACACGTCCCAAATCTTATAATGTTGTTCTCTAATATCTAAGGCCTATTATAAAGCCTGTGTTTTCTTTTTATGATCATCACAACAACATACCCGCGCCTCGCGGTTTCACCCGCGTAAGTTCGTATCCCGTAGGAATATCGGGATAAAAAGTTGCCTATATGTTATTCCAGTTGTCCAGCTGTGTACGTACCAAATTTCATTGCGATCGGTTCAGTAGTTTTTGCGTGAAAGAGTAACAAACACACGCACATCGTTACAAACTTTCGCATTTATAATATTAGTAGGATTATAGAACTATGCAGTACAATGACCTCACGCGGCAATTACCTAGCTACCAATTTGGTGTGGCGTGATCCATCTATCAATCTCGCCTCATTCGAAAATTTCATTGTCACGTGTTATGTAATTCGATGTAGAAATTATGTTATAGTTCATACATGTTTTCAACCGACTTAAAAAAAGGAGGAGGATGTTAATTCGATTGCATTTTTTGTGTTACTTTATAACTTTTAACTGGGTAAACTGGTTAAGTCATTTATTAATTTGAAAGTTGTAAGTCGGAAATTAAAATTTTTTTAACGGATTTTAAACGCGATTTATTAATTATATTTTTAACCCGACGTTTCGAACACTTTACAGCGAGCGTGAAAAAAATTCTAAATTTCTAAATGTTATAATACTCGCGTAAAATCAAACACAAGAAAATACTAAGTTGTAATTCGATTTAAATTTGGTCTTTTTTTTATGTTACAGTCGGCAATGGAGCTGGTGGGTCGCCTGATGGTAAGCGCTACCACCGCCCATAAACATTGTAGAGGCATACGGAGACCTCCTTTGCAGACCTTACGCCTCTACAAATGGATTGCCGACTTTGGGAAGGGATTACGAAAGGATTGGCGATAGGAATAAAGGAAAGGACTGGGAAGAGTAAGGAAAAGGATATGAGCCTCTTCCTTGTCTTTAGTGTATGTTGTATTTTGAAAACCAGAAACAGACTTTTAAAATTAAAGCCTGACACATAAAGATTATTTTTTATTTTCTGTCTACCAATTTACTGTGCTTTCCAATACATTTCTTCTTATACAAGCGTAAGTCATAATAAATAAAAAGTATATAGCAATAAACGATAAAAAATAAACAAATTGTTCCTGCCTTTTTTGCTAACTGTACCAACTAACCAAAAAAGTGCCGTTGCATCGTCCCAGTTATCTCACTTGCTAGAAAGTTTGTAACAAGTGAAACAGTAGGAAGGTATTTTGTTAATATGTACAGTTTCGCCCGTTCCCTTTTCCTCGCCCTTCCCTGTCCATTCCTTCATTCCAATCGTAAATCCTCTATTAATCCTTTCCCCTTAAAAGCGGGCAGTGCAATCTCACAACCTCTCCAAATGTTCATGGGAGGTGGTAGCGCATACCATCAGGCGACCAACCAGCTCCATTGCCGACTGTGACTTAAATAATATAATATAATAGTTTAAAAAAACTATAAAACACGCTTTAACAAAAATCATATTTTGCAAATTGAAAACTGGAATAATTTTATCAAATTAGTGTATTGTCATCGGTCCTCAATAAATCTACAAAGTTTGAACGAAATCTGGCCGTTTAAAGTGGGTCAAAATCGCGCCCAAAGAAGTCAGTTACAAACAAACAAACAAACAAACATACAAACAAACAAACATACAGGTGAAGCTAATAAAAAAAGCGTGTAAAAAAGGATAATTAATACATATTCATAAGTAGCGGTCCGCCCCGGCTTCGCCCGTGGTATATAACCTAAAGTCTTCCTAAATAAATGGGCTATCTAAAACTGAAAGAATTTTTCAAAACGGACCAGTGGTTCCTGAGATAAGAACATTCAAACAAACAAACTCTTCAGCTTTATAATATTAGTATTATAGTATAGGTTACAAAGATGAAGGTATGTTCAGGCGAACTCGGGGCAAACACGTAGTAATTAAGTCAATTAATGATTAATTTAATTCGTAAGGTTGGTAATGAAAATTTTAATCAGTTTTAGGTCAAGGTCAAATCAGTTAGTTCAATAACAGTTATTTAAACACCTGACTAACTGCCCCGCGATTTAATCTCTATATATATCAAATGTCACAATGTTCGTTCGCATACTCCTCCGAAACGGGTGGACCGATTGTCACGTGTACAAATCGGGTAGGTGTGAGATAGGCCAAAAACTGTTTTTCATACCCCGTAAGGCAGAACAGCGTTTGTCTGGTTAGCTAGTAATTAATCTAAAAGAAATATGTTTTAATTTGAGAATTAAACCACCATCAAATATATCTGATATAAAATTCCAATTTTATGGTACCACATAGCAGGTATCGGCTTTCAAATAAAAATGCATAATCAAAATCTGTTCATTTCACAAAAAAACACAATCGAATTAACCTCCAAAATAAAACCTCCTTTCGAATCTTATTATTTAATTATACTTCCATTTCCATAGTCATTTGAAAAGGGGTCTTTTTTATAACGTTATATTTTATTGTATCCGAATGTTATATCCAATTAGAATCATGCATTTCTTTACATGTTATATTAATTATATTAACTCGGTTGAATAGGCACTTATAACAATACTAGCTGCGCCCCGGTTTCACCCGCGTAAGTCCGTATCCCGTAGGAATGTCGGGATAAAAAGTTGCCTATATGTTATTCCAGTTGTTCAGCTATCTACGTACCAAATTTCATTGCAATCGGTTCTGTAGTTTTTGCGTGAAAGAGCAACAAACACAGACACATCCTTACAAACTTTCGCATTTATAATATTAGTAGAATAAAGGGATATAGCAGCTTACTCTTTACTTATTTCAATTTTTTTTAAGTTAAACTTAAGTTGCCCCTGAATCACACAACCACCTCCTAGTCTAGTGGTTAACGCGTTACAACCGTATTTAAAAAGGGTCTTAAAGGGTCCCAAAGGGTCTCAAAGAAAACAACTCTAAAGCATTCAACAGCAGATCACAGTCCTCTCAGTGCGTGATTTTGCAACGCGTGTGAACCGTGATGCAACTATTATATAACATTACCCAGTGACATACAGCTGTGTTTCCTGCGTTGCGTTGCTTGTTGGACCGTCTGTACTGTGTAAACGCTTGTGCTAATT
Organism: Zerene cesonia; assembly: GCF_012273895.1. NCBI lineage: Eukaryota > Metazoa > Arthropoda > Insecta > Lepidoptera > Pieridae > Zerene > Zerene cesonia. The sequence continues at coordinate 1,918,165 of NW_024045131.1, read as the reverse complement.
GTTAAATCGTATAGAGATACACATCTATACTAATATTATAAAACTAAAGAGTTTGTTTCTTTGAACGCGCTAATCTCAGAAACTACTTATTCGATTTGAAAAATTCTTTCAATGTCGAATAGCCCATTTATTGAGGAAGGCTTTAGGCTATATGGGTAACGCTAATCTCGGGAACTACTGGTCCGATTTGGAAAATTCTTTCAGTGTCGGATAGCCCATTTATTGAGGATTTAGGCTATATGTGTACCACAGGCGAAGCCGGGGTGGATCGCTGGTTAATAACAAGCTGTTAGTCATAACAGACAGAGGTACTGTTTAAATTTGTTTAATATATATTGTGATTATAAAGAAAACACTGTTTACAAAGTTATTAAGTTTTCGTAGAATCGTCAAGGCGTTTAAAACTTAATATTAATGACAAAAACACAGTAAGGTCGTAGCATGAATAATATGAGTGACATACTTATATTAGTTGCGTGGCTCGGATATGTCTGGATTTTATTACGTCACTAGGTAACGCGATTCAATTAAGAATGGGACTGTCAATGACCTCTGTGTCAGAGTTTCGTTCGAAAATACGATTTATTTGTAATTTTATTGTATGTTTTTTTTTTGTTTTTTAATAACGTTTTTGTTTCATTTTGCCCCAATTTTACAAATTGGAAATCTTTTTTATATTTTTTATAACATTTTATTTTATTATGTCCGAATGTTATATAAAATTAGAAATACATATTTCTTTACGTGTAATTATATTAATTCGATACAATTAGCATTTCTAACAATATAAAGGGATATAGTAGCTTATTCTGTTATATTTCACATGTTTTAATTAAGTTAAATTTAAGTTAGCTACCCCTACATCACACAACCGCCTCCTCGCATAGTGGTTATCGCGTGAGTGTAGAACTGAGGGGTCCCGGGTTCGATTCCCAGTGGGGACACACAAAAAGTCTCAGTCTGGCAGGAGACAGAAGGCTGATCACCTACTATGCATAAAGAAAATCGATCAGTGAAACAGACGTATATTATCTGTCCCATACCCCACTAGGGGATACAAGACGTAACTTTTAAATTACACAAAGTATGCGCAATCTCATTTATATCGGTTAAGTGCTTTTGAAATATTTCGTGGACAAATACAATGGCGGTAAAGTAAACAATGTGTAAATTGGTTAATAAGCAAAACTTTATTAATATTTGTATTCACTTTATTATTAACTAGCGGTCCGCCCCGGCTTCGTCCGTGGCACATGTATAGCCTATAGCCTTCCTCAATAAATGGGCTATGTAAAACTGAAAAAATTTTTCAAATCGGACCAGTAGTTCCTGAGATTAGTACGTGCAAACGAACAAACTATTCAGATTTGTAATATTAGTATAGATATTATATAGTAAAAGTAGTATTTATAAATCAAAATGCAACTTAAACTCAATAACTTAACTCTTACGAGTTAAGTCAGACTCAATAAGTATCAGACCGGAACAGAAAATGCAAGCATCGTAATACTTTTGTTTTCTGTGAAATATATTTAAATGTGCTTTATTTCAACTGGATATTTCGTTATATACTTACTTATTTAAAGATTAGTCTGTTCACGCTAATCTCGGGAACTGGTGGAGCGACTATTAAAATCTATCGCCGTTGGATAGATACGTAATCCCTTAGTGCTATCATCATCATCAGCCCACATATGTTCCCACTGCTGGGACACAGACATCCTATTTGAAAAAATCGTCCGATTTGATAAATTATTTCAATGTTGGATAGCCCATTTACTGAGGGAGCCTTTAGGCTATGTAACACATATATAAATACTATACGGGTAAAACCGCGGAGCTCGGCTAGTATATATTACTAGCTAATCGCCTGCTGCTTCGCCTAAGAAACCATATACATTCTCGGTTATCTCCCCACAAAGATTCCGTAAGATTTCCAAAATAAAAAATATCCTGTATCCTTTATTGAGTCTTGCACTTCTTCCGTACCAAATTCCATTTAAATCGGTTTAGTGGTTTAGGTGTAAAGTAGAGACAGACATAGACTCTTTCACGTGGCGAAGCAGCAATTTTATGATATGATTTTTGTGTCAGGAATTTTAGAAGAAGAGAGACATAGACTATTCCTTAATGCAGTATAACATCTCATTTCTATTTATTTAATTGGACTAGACTTAAGCCACGGTTAGTTATAAACATACATGAAAACTTTGGACAAGTATTCTGTGCTTTCTTCAGAATTTAATTTGTTATATCATCCACTATTTAGTGGGGTTTGACACTACTTACATAATTATCTTACTTATCAGTCGAATAAAGTATTACATGACAGATAAGAATGTCATCTACTCTAATATTATAAAGATAAATTTGGTATTTTTGTATCTTTGTAATGGATAAGCTCAAAAACTACTGGACCGATTCTCAAAATTCTTTCACAATTAGAAAGCTGCAACTTCACTGAGTGACATCCTACTATCCTATCCTACTAATATTATAAATGCGAAAGTTTGTAAGGATGTGTGTGTGTGTGTTTGATTCTCTTCCACGCAAAAATTACTCAACCGGTTGCAATGAAATTTAGTACGTAGATAGCTGGACAACCATAATAACATGTAGACAACTTTTTATCCCGATATTCGTACGAGATACCGACTTACGCAGGTGAAACCGCGGGGCGCAGCTAGTTAAGAGATAATTGTAAAACTTACATGTGTTTCTAAAAACCAGCTGACCTAGACCTTGCATTGTAATTAGGCAACCTCAGAGATACCATTTAGTTCTGTAATAACGCAATTAAGTGCATGTCATTAAATTTATAAATAAAGTAAATTGAATAAATAATTATGTATAAAAGTATATAGTTATATTTATTTTAATATATGAAGGGAAAACGTTGTACTATACTAGCTGCGCCCCGCGGTTTCACCCGCGTAAGTCCGTATCCCGTCGGAATATCGGGATAAAGAGTTGCCTATATGTTATTCCAATTGTCCAACTGTCTACGTACCAAATTTCATTGCAATCGGTTGAGTAGTTTTTGCGTGAAAGAGCAAAAAACACACACACATCCTTACAAACTTTCGCATTTATAATATTAGTAGGATAGTAGGATTAGCAGGATTATTATTTATGAATAAAAATGTTACGACAAATGTGTTGGTGAGATAAAACTTAGGTGGATTTTAACGACTGTAATTAAGGCACAAGGAATTCATCTAAAAATATAAAATTCTCGTGTCACTATGTTAGTTACCATATTCCTCCGAAACAGCTGGACCGATTCTCATAAAATTTTGCGTGCACACAGGTAGGTCTGAGAATTTGCCAACATCTATTTTTCATATCCCTAAATGATAAGAGTAAGGCAGAACAGCGTTTGCCGGCTCAGCTTTTAATACTATAATAGTATGAAGATTAAAATATAAAACTAAGCATTTAACAGACGGTTCATTTTACCGACTTAGTAAGTTATTACAAGGAAAACCCACCCATTACAATGTAAATAACCACTGTTTATTAATAACTTTATCTATCGCATTTTCTTAAAGATATAATTATTTTTTAACAATATATATCCTTCAAATTGTCAGCAATAGACTTAATTTAAACGAGACATGGGAGACACCAGCTTTTAATAAAGATACGTTAAAATCAGTCGAATTTTCTCTTTTTTGGAGTCGGTTAAAATCTAGAAGTAGTGAATCGATTGTCAGCTATCGTCCCATTTCTCTGCTATACTTAGTCTGGCCATAAATACTGTTACACTTAATTATAAAAAAATATTACATTTGAATTTCGAATCT
>NW_024045131.1:1901062-1913359 GCF_012273895.1 Zerene cesonia | reverse complement strand
GTAATAAATGTTATTTGCAGTTAACAATTTTCTTTTTTCTTTATTACAATATTTATGGCAAGACTAGGTATATTGGTGACGTTATTAGAACTACCAGCTCAGTTGGCAGCTGCGATATTAAATTAATTCAAATATATTAGCTTAATTCACCTTCTTAAAGCAATATCTTAGACATCATTTATTATTTACCGTAAATTTATATAATTACTAGCTGCACCCTGCGGTTTCACCCGCGTAATTCCGTATCCCGTAGGAATATCGGGATAAAAAGTTGCTTGTATGTTATTCCAGTTGTCCAGCTGTCTACGTAAAAAAATTCATTGCAATCGGTTCAGTAGTTTTTGCGTGAAAGAGTAACAAACACACACACATCCTTACAAACTTTCGCATTTATAATATTAGTAGGAAGTAGGATAATAATAATAGTAGGATTTATTGAAATAATGCTAATTTCTCATACCGGGATATGTTATTATTCTAATCATAATAATCTTGTTCAGAGGCCCTAGTTATAAAAATAGGTACCTAGGCAAACAGGTTTAAACTAGGTCAATACTAAAGTCTTTTAGACCTAGATTTAAATATATGGCATCTGCTTAGAATGCAGTCTCGTTAAGTAAATGCATTTTTTTTTATTTATTGTTTTTTTATAGTTTTATCTGTATTTTTGAACAGTCAAATACATTTTTTTAAATTATTCAAATTATTAACCGACTTCAAAAAAGGAGGTATTCAATTTTACTGCTTTTTGTGTTTGTTATTTCATAATTTTTTACTGGGTGAACAGATTTTGATGATTTTTTTTATTTGAATGCTGGTGTCTTCCGTGTAATCTCGTCTAAGTTTGGTATATTTCTGAAAATTTGAAGGTGGTTCAGGTTTTAATTAATTATAATAATTATTTTTTCATACACTCACAATAATATCAGATCATGTAGGTATATATGGTCTGATGCGAGTAAAACCACAGGCATAACCTTTATTTTATAAAACAAATTACGTCTCCATTTATTTGGAATGGAAAATTTTAAATATTTTTATAAACAAACAATTTGGCGGCAAATTTGACGTTTGGGTACATGTTTATGAATAAATTATAATTAAACATAGAATTATTAATCTGTTATTTATGTTCTAAAATTAATAATAAATCATGTGTTGCTACTATAAAATTATAGAAACTTCTAGGTTTTTTTTTTTATTCTCATTATATTGTTATTCGGACGGAAATTATTTTGAACCTGTAAACATATTATGATGGATACATTTGACAGAATATATAAAATTCATAATAAATTAAGAATGGGTATTTATGGTTATGGTAATTATGTTTTTATCTTTATTATGTGTTTGTGCGTGTATAAGGCGTTATTTAATATACTATTAGTTATTTATGATGGTATTTGACGGAATATTTCGAGTTTTGGTTCCAATATATGCGACATTTTGTATGGGACGTTTTTTAATATTCCTTTTTCTCGATTTATTAATCAAATCTCTTGATGGTTTTTATTGAAGGCTTCTTATTGACTTGAACATAGGTAAATAAATTAACTTGAATGATTTTTGTGTTGTAGGACACAACCCTACTAAATCTGTTAAGGGTTTTAGAAGTTGTGGTAGATTTAAGTTTAAACTCACAAAATATATAATTTTTAACAATATACAAAACAAGATTTCGAGAAATTGTATCATAGTCCACATCCTATCCTACTAATATCATAAATCCGAAAGTTTGTGAGGATAGATGTGTATGTGTATGATTGTTACTTTTTCACGCAAAACTATTGAACCGATTGCAATGAAATTTGGTACATAGATAGCTGGACAACTGGAATAACATATAGGTAACTTTTTATCCCGATATTCCTACGGGATACGGACTTACGCGGGTGAAACCGCGAAATTATATAAACAAAGTCAGGGTCTGTAACTACCAAATATATCCTAAAGTGTGTAGACTTTAAGGAAAAAAACATATTATAAAACAATGAAACATCATCATCATCATTAAATTAAACATAAGGTTCTCGAAACGATTTTTAATTTTTGAAAAACATTTTCCATTTTTTAAAAATCTTGCATAATCTCAATCTGAGACATTTTCTTAAAAACCTATCTTAAAATTGTAAGCCTTGTGAATCAGGGCGAAGCCAGGGCACGCACCTGGTCTAAACATTTGGCCTGTTTCCTTCTCCTAGCCCTTCCCAGTCCATTCCTTCTTTCCATTCATCAATCCTTTCCTCATCCCTTATCCCTTAAAAGAGGGCAGCGCATTAGAATGCGAATTTTTTTTTTTTTTTGCGAATGTTCATGGGCGGTGGTGATCGTTTACCATCAGGCGAACCACCACCTCAGTTGCCCGCTATGACATAAAAAAACATATTTTTAATACAAATTCATTGTATTCCTTTGTTTCTATTTAATCAAAGCAATACGAGCGATTAAATAGCTTTAATAAGCTATCATTTGAAGCATTTTATCAAACAAACGTTAGCTATTTTATATTCATACACAGGCGAAACCGGGGCGGTATATTTTCACAACACTAGTCGATTTAGCAATTCGTTTATCATTATACATCGATAAATGTGTCTGCGTGAGTATTACAACGGACATTGACACCACAACCTCAATAATTGTAATTGATTACTTCGCAAAATTGTAGCGATCCGCCGTGAAATCGTATTTATTTGTAGTTAGCGGTCCGCCCCGGCTTCGCCCGTGGTACGTATATAGCCTATAGCCTGCCTCAATAAATGGGCTATCTGACACTGAAAGAATTTTTCAAATCGGACCAGTAGTTGCTGAGATTAGTTCAAACAATTAAACAAACAGCTTCAGCTATATATTATTAGTATAGATTTTATATCGAAGTATGACTTTACATAGTCCTCCAGAGAGGGGAGAGGGCAGAGGGGGGGGGGGGGCTCTGAGTTGACTTTTTTTTATTTTAATATATGTAGATATTTTTTTAATACAGTAGGTACTTAAATGAATTTTTCTTATCTGTTGTTTGCAAAATTTATTTACTAACTACTATAGACTATAATTACGTAGGCGAGCGTGTTTGTGTGTGTGTGTGTGTATGTGTGTGTGTATGCGTATTTAGCTACATAAAAAGCCAAATAATGCATAACTAATATTTTGTTTATACTTTTTATTTTTATGAAAGAATTATATCCGGAACCCATGTAATTAACAATCAGATAAACAACAATTGCGCCAATCAAAGTAAAAATTCGGTCAGATACCCATTACACTTACTTGCAATAAAAATTGTTGTTAATAATGTGTTTGTTTGTTTCTATGCATAATAGGAATTGCTGATTAAACAAAAAAGTAAATTTCACAACATTTATATGCTGTTATTACGATTTTTGTTGCGTGACATTTGATTCTATTTAATAATTGACATAATTATGATATATGCGAAAGTAGCTCTGTCTGTCTGTTTGTCTCTTGCTAAAAACGGTGAAATGAAACACCGTGAGTAAACCGGTTTGTCCGAGTATCAAAAGTTCGACGACATATGATATCTGCCCGCAGCCAGCGTGCTGGATTATGGCCTGAACCCTCATGAGAGTCCCGTGTCCCAGCAGTGGGAACAAATACAGTCTGATGATGATGATTTAATGAAACCGATTAAAAAAATGGGGAAATTATTATTTTAACTGCATTTTATAGCTTCATTACCTCAGTTTTGATGATGCGTTTTTTTTTTGAAATTGCTGCCTCCCGTTTGGTCCCATTTGTCTAGTTCAAACAATTGAAGAACCATAAAGAACCATAAAGGACCATAAAGAACCAAAAATCTAAAGGCGGTTGGGTTATATGTGAAAATAACTATCTATATCTAAAATTTATTTAACTCAAAGGCGTGATTTATGCATTTACCATACAGTTTTGGTCAATTCGCGATGCAACCTTCGGAAGGTGCAAAAAAAGTGTTCTGACATAGATCAAAGATAATGTGTGACACAACCTCGCCCGCGTTTTTTGCATATTGCCACAGATAAAGAATATACAGCACAGATAATTAATATAATACTAGACTAGCAGAGGTACAACTTAGATCTCGTAATCATGATCCTACTAATCCTATCCTATCCTACTAATATTATAAATGCGAAAGTTTGTAAGGATGTGAGTGTGTTTGTTACTCTTTCACGCTAAAACTACTGAACCAATTGCAATAAACTTTAGTACGTAGACAGCTGGACAACTGTAATAACATACAGGCAACTTTTTATCCCGATATTCCTACGGGATACGGACTTACGCTGGTGAAACCGTGGGGCGCAGCTAGTTATCTATATCTGTCATCTGTCTACGGGGATGTGATTTCCTTGCTGTACAGCAAGGCGAAAGAACTGTTTGTCTATAACTCACCTTTGGTGCAGTCGGTAAGATTGGTAAACGACTACGCTCTGCTCCCGGAGACAGATCTATTTAATACGTCCATAAATACATTTAAATCAAATGTTTTAAAACATTTAAGAGTTAAAACGTTGTTTACGAAATCAATGCTTGATAATTACGATCTCATATCATAAATCATTTTTAAATATATGGATACTAACCTTAACCCCCAAAATGTCTAATGTCAGGACACAGAAGGATCACCTACTTGTCCATAAAGAAAATCGATCAGTGAAACAGATGTATATCATCTGCCCCATACCCCAGTAGGTGACACGGGACTTCACAAAAAAAAAACCTTGACCCCCAGCGTCTCTTGCTTTGTACCCGGTAAAAAGTAGCCCCAAGTAATCTGTCAGTAATAGAATATAAATTTCATAAATATGCGATAAGCTGTTTTCACATGAAAGAGTGACAAACATCCATACATCCATCCATAACTACAAATTTGCGTATTAATTATTAGTAGGATTAATGAAAGAATATTGCCAAATAAATCGGAGTTTTGAACCGTTAAAATTGTAATTTAATCCGACACGAGATAATCAAATTATGTTGCTATAAAATTAAAACTAAGGATTAGTTTATCACAATAACACTGTTGATTCATAAAGCTCTTTTTTCTACACTGGAATTAGTACTGCTTTAAGACGTCACGGTAACCCATAACCCCATTGGTGATAGCCGGACGGAAGCACAAAGAGACGGACAGACAAACAGAAAAGTCCTATCAATAGAGTCCCTAAACAACCTTCCCACCAACAATAATCAAAAACATTGCTCTTCACATAACCTAACATTAATTATGCCCCGTTTTAAAACCGTTAAATTATTTTCTAATCCGCCGCAAGTTAACCGAATAAGGTTACATAAGCGCCAAGTAAGTAAACTGGTTATATTGCCTAAGCAACCTACTATCATAGTTTTAGTTTGATGCTGGTATTTATTGCAAATAACGAATCCACGCAAAATGCGATATTGCAGGATGCATATATTAACGACTAGCTGCGGCCCGCGGTTTCACCCGCGTAGGTATGTATCCCGTTGGAATATTGGGGTGAAAAGTTGCCAAACATCCGTTCATACATCATATCATCATCATCCATACATACATCCATAATTCGAATACATAATATCAGCCTTTTAATGTCCACTGCTGGACATAGGCCTCTCCTAGGAGGCCACTGAACGCCAATTATGACCAGCAGCCTATTTTATAGTGGGTAAATCTTACATAGATACCCACGGCCCCCGGGGATAGAAGCCGTTGGTTATGTCGGATTCCTACCGACTAAAACCCCACTGTTCCGACGAGCCGCTTCAGCGAAGCGGTCACGTGGACTGGTTAGCATACGTCCGCGACGTGACCAGCAGCCCTACGAATGTCCGCCTACCTAATATCACAAATTAAAATTTTGTATTTTTCCGGAAACGTCATTTCGTTAAATTAGAAAACATTAATTTTTATTCATTGAATTTTGATGAAGCTAAGCACAAGGACATAATATTATGTTGTAGCATCATCTGTTTTTCAATATAGAAGTGGTTAAAATTAAAAGAGGCGCCAAGATTTATTTTTTTTATTTGCATTAACTGTATTATAATGGTTTAACTTCTTTAACTTTCAAACGGCGAATGCCTCGCTCATAAATTTCAAATTAAGAACATTCGTATTGTACTTCAACATGCTTCCATCTCAAAAATCGAATAGAAAGCATTCAAAAGTAATTGAATAGTACTTACATACTTTTTTGGTAGCAATTTTAAATATCGAATTAGGAGCATAGAAAGGCATTTTTTGGGCGCGCCATTTGTTGGTACAAAAGAGGTCGAATTTCTCAATGAAACTTTCATTAAATCTGATGATATTCGAATTTCGAACCTGTATACGTATAGTTTTCATTTTAAATCCGCAATCAGCAGAAAAGAAATCAAGCAAACTTACGTATCAACTATAATTTAATATATCGGTACTTTTTACATTAGAACTTATTCTGTATCAAATTTTATATGGAACAAGGCAAAGGGTTATAAAAATATACCTAAGGCTAGGTAGATTATAAAAACTCATTCATTGAAGTCACATTGAAATTAAGATTTTTAAATTATCCAATCTTACATAATATTATTACGATGAACCTGACCTCAAAATAGTAATAAACCGTATCACGAAGGTCAGTTTATTTCCGATTTATTTTAATTTTTACTTTGAGACACAATTCTCTCATTCTTTTCAATGCTTCATTTATAATAAAAACAAAATATGCCGCCTCTTTAGTGAATCAAATTTCGAATTTAGAACATGATGTTCTGTTACGACCAGACGACCAAAGAGGTCAAGTGAAAAGTAAAAAAAATATTAGGTACTGGCATGTTAGACTGGCGTCGCGCCGTCTCTTTAAAAATAAAAACAAAACACATCTAATGCGCTTCTTATTGGAAGATATTAAAAGAATGTCTGACGTTGTATATTTACTTTCATTATTTACATTTGATATTACTATGATTTTGTAGTTTTGTATCGTAGTAATGTAATGATGAAATTATATGAAATGAAATTTTTTATTACTAATAAGAACAAACAAGCAAGCAGAACATTACAATAAAAGTAAGCAAAAGGCAGCCTTATCGTTAAGAAGCAATATCTGCCAGGCAACCCTTAAAAAGCAGGAAAAAATAAATAAATCTAAAAATCCTACTATCCTAACTTCCTACTAATATTATAAATGCGAAAGTTTGTAAGGATTTGTGTGTGTCTTTCACACAAAATCTACTGAACCGATTGCAATGAAATTTGGTACGTACATAGCTGGACAACTGGAATAACATATAGGTAACTTTTTATCCCGATATTCTTACGGGTTACGTACTTACGCGCGTGAAACCGCGGGGCGCAGCTAGTGATTTATAAATGCTTCATTTATCAGAGTAAGTTGCAACATACTTTCTGACTGTCAAATGGAATTTGATCATGATTAATGAAGTCAAAAGTTCAATAGAAACAAAAAAAACTAAACTACCCTCAAATTGTCAGATCTACCAAATTTTAATGAACCCAAGGGCCTTCACCGTTTCAAATAAATGCTATCAAATTCGTTCCCAAACGAATGTTCTGGGGTACCAAACCTTTTTTTCTAGTCTATTAAAATACACACAAAAAAAAACAAAAAAAAAAATAGAAATAGTATTCACGCCTATAATTTCAAAACACAAATATTTCACACCTTTCCAAATCACTTGGCATAAAAGCACTTTGCGTATGATTCTAATGTTTTGATAGCAGTAAATGACGCATGTGCGTCGAGTGATGATAAAATAAACCATATCTCTTGTTAATAAGGTTGCTTTTACGTTGTAGACCAATTGGCCAATTGGTAGGTCTTTGACCATGAAACAAAAGGATTCAGATGTATTAACCGCAGGTTATTTGAAGTTGACAAAGATCGTGCTTTTGAGGTCGTTTTTCACTTTTTTTCTATAAAAATTAGTGTGGTCAATAAGTGTCGTAAGATTTGCGTTCACGTTTTTTAACCGACTGCACTGGAAAAAGGTAGGTTATGTTTTTTCAAATGTGTTTGTTTGTTTATTTCGTTGACACGTTTAAACGGTTAGAATTTATTTATTTTTTTATTTGAGTTAATTTTGTTGTTAGATTCGTCTAATTATTGTCAACAATAGTTTAAAATTTTTGAAAAATAACATTATTTTACCTTTAATAGACTTATAACTAGTATACTACGTATTATGTTATCTGTGGCATATAACGTACTTTCAAGTTTCATTCTAAACTAGCGGTCCGCCCCGGTTTCACCCGTGGTACATATATAGCTTATAGTCACATGTCGTCGAACTTTTAATTCTTTGACATGTCGGTTTCACGATGTCTTCCTTCACCGTTTTAAGCAGTGGTGATGACCACATGTGCAGATAAATTGAAAAATCAATTTATTTTCTCGCTCCCCCGTCTCGAACCCCGACTTGTCGATTGTCCGAGCTCACCACTGAGCCACCACTTATCAGCAACTATGTCTTCTGATATTTAAATACAACGAAATTTCCCACGACCCTTTGCAATCTTATATATAAAAATTAATTGCTGTTCGTTAGTCTCGCTAAAACTCGAGAACAGCTGAACGGATTTGTCTTATTTTGGTCTTGATTTGTCCGTGGAGGTCTAGGGAAGGTTTAAAAGGTGAACGATAAGGAAAATGTGTCAAAACAATATTCTATGGCGTTGCGAAGTTCGCCGGTACACTTAGTTACCTAATATATTTTTTAGCGAACGCACTTCACGAAGTTCAATGACCAATTGACGTCAGAGCACCATGGACCTCAGGCGATTGCCAGCGATGCCATAAATAATTATGGTATCAAACCATTACTTTTTAGCTTTTAATCCTACTAATATTATAAATGCGAAAGTTTGTTAGGATGTGCTTGTGTTTGTTGCTCTTTCACGCAAAAGCTACTGAACCGATTGCAATGAAATTTAGTACGTAGACAGCTGGACAACTGGTATAACATTTAGGCAACTTTTTATCCCGATTTTCCTACGGGATACGGACTTACGTGGGTGAAACCGCGGGTCGCAGCTAGCATTGTATAAGAGTAAGTGAGACAATTTGAGTTGTTCCTATCATTAAAGCGTGATTTAGTTTTTAACACTTTATTTATTTTTTGTCTTTATCAAGATAAACAGACAAATTTCATATATAAACAAATAATTGAAATATACAAATATTTGATATTTATTTCTTTTTTATGACGCTTTATTGTACAAAAAATGACAACTTATGCAAAATAATTACTCACTAATATTTCGTACATAAGGCGGCCTTTAATACACAGCAATCTCTGCCAGGCAACTTGATATATGGATCTCCTACGTTTTAAATCCATCGCAATTTTCTGACATTTTCTACACATACTCTACCATAACCTTTATGTCCTTGAGTCTGTATGGTTTGGGATCTCGTGTATATTATATATTATAGATAAAGATAACATTATTAAATATTTAAACAATAATTTTATTTAAACCTCCTATGTTCTCAGAGGCCACAGGAAAACTATAAAACTTAACCTTTATGCAAATAAGATTTATCACAAATAATTCATTTGATCCCCATTGTTATCGAATTGTTAATTTAAAATCAAATTTTGAATCGACAGATAATAAATATCATAACGAATACATTTTTTTTTTTTATTTCAAACCAGTCTCAAATCACGTGTCTTTTAAGAATAAGTTTTCGATTGAGAGTTTTTTTTTTTCGAGAATAGAACAAAAACATTCGAATAATTTTTGGGCTGTAATTCGAAACAATATGAAACATGTAGTTAGGCTGGCACACACTATCATTAATTTTTGATTGTTTCAAATAAAATACATCCGAAAATAACTCTGCTATGTTTGTAAAAAGTATAATTGCATTGTGAGCCGTCTGAAACGTATTTGAAAGATAATAATGCAATTTCGAAAGACATAAATCTTAACCTTTTACCTGACTTTCCAATAAAGAAGGAGGTTCTCAATTGGACTGTTTTTTGACTTAATCGATAAATCCGTGGGTTTTCAACCGATTGACTTGATGCTTTCTATGTTTAATAGGGATTTGCTGTCATTGGGTTACTGTGTAGAATTTTGAGTGGTACGGAGCGTAAGCTTTAGATGACGATCTTATTGGTAAAAACAATTATTTAACCAAGTTTAAAGAAAAAGTATGGTATTATACGTTGTTCGTATTGTTACAGTAACCATCTGAAAGCTTCTGCAGTACCTATAGAAATACTTCAAATTAATTCCGCTTATCTATACTTATATTATAAAGCTTAGTTTGTTTGTTTGAACGCACTTATCTCATAACTGCTGGTCCGATTTGAAAAATAGTCTATATATGTACCACAGTCGAAGCCGGGGCCGGCCGCTAGTTTTTTTTTTATAAAATAACAGAATATGACATGGGTTTTTATTATCCAATATCGCAAAAAGCGTTAACACAATTAAATTGTAAAATTCAGTAGATACAAAAAAATTATGAACAACTCAAACATTACAGTTGTTTTAACTGATAGTTAATATAGCTATAAAATTAAATTAACATATTTCTCTCTTTTCATATTTTAACCGACTTTTTTACAACGTTAAAAAACTAATATACATACTCATAAATTTTTTTGTGTGTTCGCGTGATAACAATAATAAAACATGTTAACATATACATATTAAGATACAGACATAGATATATCTTTATTCGTACTAAAACAGACATGCAGTAAGGAGAAAATCAATGGATAAATACGAATATAGAAGAAATGATGTCAAAATGGACCCCACTTCAGTATTAGTTACAGAGAATGTTTCTGCTGCACTTTACGACAGCTAAAACAAGCGAAAAACGTGTTTTACAAACCCTTAATGTATAATATACAAGCTGCACCCCGCGGTTTCACCCGCGTAAGTCCGTATCCCGTAGGAAAATCGGGATAAAAAGTTGCCTATGTGTTAATCCAGTTGTCCAGCTGTCTGCGTAGCAAATTTCATTGCAATCGAATACACAGTTTTTGCGTCAAAGAGTAACAAACATACAGTCACACTTACGCGTTTATACTATTAGTTGGATACTGCATAAAACGACAGAAAAACGAACGACACGCTTCAGGGTTTATGATAATTTGATAGTGTGTTGAAGACATAATACTAAACATCTGATACTATAAACAATTCACAAAGATGCCTTCCACTTATTTTAACGGTTTAAAACCATGCTAATATACGAGCAATAATTCAATTCTTTTATTAAATTATTCTTCAAACAACAAAGTAATTCAATAGTCCTACTATCCTACTAATATTACAAATGCGAAAGTTTGTGAGGTGTGTGTGTTTGTTGCTCTTTCACGCAAAAACTATTGAACGGATTGCAATGAAATTTGGTACATAGACAGATGGACAACTGGAATAACATATAGGCAACTTTTATCCCGATATTCCTACGGGATGCGGAAATACGCGGGTAAAACCGCGTGACGCAGCCGGTGATATATATTTTAGAAGAATCAATAGACTTATTATAAACCCTGTATTCTAATATCTAAGCGATGATACGTGCGCACGTGTGCGTGCGGCCCTGTGTACCGATAGAGCCGAGACTGGTATACATGTGTGCGTGACAAAATCTTATTAACATGCTATCAAATAAATCTTTGGAACGGCTAAACCAACGCTGATGTGATATAGAATTTATTGTAAATAAATTAGATGAAGTCATCAATATATTCATGAAATGATAAAAATACGAAGTCGCGCCTATGTAAAAAACTAAAATTTTTATTTTTTACCTTGTTGATAAAAGATAATACTATTGTTCTATATATATTGTTATATATCTGTATATATATGGGAAAATTATAAATTTTATTGCCATCTGAGAACAGAGTGAATAATTTAAATAAATGAATTTGTTAACAGGATCAATAATGTGTGGCTAGCGACCTTTTTACACAACTGTCCGAAGGAGAGTTATGTTTCAAGAGTATGTAAGTATGTATGTCGACAGTCTAAAGCGCTGAACGGATTTTGACATATGAGGAATCGTCGTCACTAGAATTGTGATAGTGACACATAAAAAATTTAAAAAATGGCGCCCGCAAAAATAAATATACATGTTTCTTTGATCAGTTGCTTTTCTTTACGGATAATTAGACTAGCCTAGATTAAATTAGTCTGAATTAAAAATAAATATTTTTTTTTACCACCGGGAATTGAACCCGGGACCCCTCGGTTTCATGCTTACCACTATTCGCTCAGTGCGAAGCCATGGTGGGGAGAAACTGATTTACCGTCAGCGCTACCCGTGGCTATATCCGAAACTA
>NW_024045131.1:1895671-1900062 GCF_012273895.1 Zerene cesonia | reverse complement strand
CTTAGTAAAATATATTACAATAGCCCCCTGTAGTTCAAACGTACCATGGCGCTGAAGTCGCGCACAGAGCGAATACCAATATTTCGTAGCTTCCAGTAAATAATGTTACCTGTGGTAGCTAGTTCACACATAATTCGCATTATTAAATAAAAAAGTCCTTGATATTTTATAGATGTTATAAACATTAATTATAAGTAATACAATTGTTCTTAGTATTTCCACATAAAAACAAAGACGAGATCCATTTTAAACCTTAAACGGTAGGCCATAAAGAACAAAGTTTGAAAAATATCAAATTATTATGTAACTAGCTTTTGACCGTGGCATCGCACGTGTTAGATTCGGGATAGTTCAATAGTGATATACATATGAACCTTCCTCTTAAAATAGTCTATCTATTAAAGAAAACCACATCAAAATGCGTTGCGGAGTCTTAAAGATTTAAGCATACATAGGGAATAGGGACGGACAGAGAAAGCGACTTTGTTTTATACTATGTAGTGAAAGGCTTTCTAAAACATAATTTATCTATATTTAAACTAGGTTCAAAGCACATTATAATAATAACTTCACTAGTTGGCGCCTGCGCATTTTCCCTTCTTTATAAACTAGCCCTGGCTTCGCCCGTGGTACATATATAGCCTATAGCCTTCCTCAATAAACGGGCTATCTAACACTGACAGAATTTTTCAAATCGGACCAGTAGTTCCTGAGATTAGTGCGTGGAAAGAAACAAACTCTTCAGCTTTATAATATTAGTAAAGATTCGAATGTTCTGTCTGTGTCTTCTTTACACCTAAACCACTGAACTACAATTTGGAAGCAAAATCTAAAAGCACATGTAAAGAAGAAAATCCGAAACATAAATATGTAACACTAGCTTCCACTTGCGGCTTTGCTTGCCTAAACAACAGATTTTTTCGCAGAACATGTATATAATATTCTTGAATCTGTGTTTGCTTTTTGCTTTGATAAAACCAAAATTACATAAAAAATATAAAAAAGAGATAAAAACGAGGAAAACCAAACAAACTAACATGTAAATTAAAAGCCCCTATCACTGCAAATGTTGGGTGTGTGTCGCTAAACGCGCAGTCACGCGAAAACTACTGAATCATTTTCGATGATTTTTTATATTATCCGCTTCAAAAGCAACCTACATCATCTATATAAATAACTTAATATGATAATAATAATTCTTACATCAATATTATATTACGTAGAAGCCACTTTGCTAGAAGAATACAAATAGACGAAATATTTACTTTTCAGTCGTGATATAAACATTTTTAACACATATTATACTAGCTGCGCCCCGCGGTTTCACCCGCGTGAGTCCGTATCCCGTAGGAATGTCGGGATAAAAATTTGCCTATATGTTATTCCAGTTATCCAGCTATCTACGTACCAAATTTCAATGCAATCGGTCCAGTAGTTTTTGCGTGAAAGAGCAACAAACACACACACATCCTTACAAACTTTCGCATTTATAATATTAGAAGGATTATGTATGCTTGTATGTAACTGACTCCTTTAGACTCGATTCTGACCTACTTTAATCCCCGTTATTCAAAGTCTGTACACTTTTTAACAGCAGTGGTGAGTCAGTGATGAGAACCTCGGACTTCAAATTCGATAAGTCGGGGTTCGAGACCGGGTGAGCGTGCAGGAAATAAATTGATTTTTCAATTTACCTCCACCTGTATAACATCACCACTGCTTAAAACGGTGAAGGTAAACATCGTCAGGAAACCGGCATGTCCAAGAATCAAAAGTTCGACGACATGTGACATCTGCCAACCTGCACTTGGCCAGCGTGATGGTATATGGCCTGAACCCTCATAGGAGGCCTGTGCCCCAGCAGTGGGAACATATATAGGCTGATAATGATGATGACACTTATCAAGGTTCGGTGATATTACAATAATTTTATGAGTTTATCTAATTATTCTGATAAGGATCGCCAGAAGGACATATACCCTGTAAAGAGAGTGAAACTCATTGAAAAACATGGGACCATCAAATGGAGACCGCGAGAGACCTCTGTTATACCTCTCTGGGTCCCTCCCTCTCTTAACCTCTGTTAAAATAAATCTAAATATATATAACTCAAAGGTGACTGACTAACATAGTGATATATCAACGCACACCCCAAACCACTGGACGGATCGGGCTGAAATATGGTATGCAGATAGATTATGACGTAGGCGTCCTCTCAGAAAGAATTTTGATAAATTCAACCCCCAAGGGGACAAAATAGGGGATGAAAGTGTGTACCATGATAATTTATCAAAACCGCGCGGGCGAAGCTGGGAGCAACAGCTAATAGCGTATAAAATGCATTTTTTTTTTTATGTCATAGCGGGCAACTGAGCTTGTGGTTCGCCTGATGGTAAACGATCACCACCGCCCATGAACATTCGCAAAGGTAGTGCCTCTGCGAATGCGCTGCCGGCTTTTATGGGATAAAGGAAAGGATTAAAGACTGGAAAGAAGGAATGGACTGGGATGGGTAAGGAAAAGGAAACGGGCCTTATTTTTACACAAGAATATCAAAATTAGATAAAGCATACAATTATATTAGCAGTATTTAAAGCAGACATAAATCCTTTCTATATATTCATGTATGTATCCTATGTATTGTCTATTTATTCAGTTTTTATAGCCACCCGCGTATCTTCTATTGAAGTGAAACTTCTTTAGAATCGTTGTGATTTCAAACCTGATGCAACGGAAAAAACGACAGGCAAGAGACACAAATACAAAAATGTGTAGAATGAAGCCGGTAAAGAATGAGACAGAAACAAACATACTATTTTATATTTTACATATATTCATCTCATTCTTTTGTCGATTTATTGAAGTTTCACTTCTATCGTGTGTGAATCGCACACACACTTTTTTTTACATTTATCTTTAACATATATCTTTGGCGGCCTGGAAGAGATCGCTCATAAGCGATAGGGTCGCTATATGCACTATATGAGTAATTTTTTTTGGATTTTAGAATTTTTTTTATATTTGGTGTGCTACATATGATTGTTAAATAAATAAACAAATATAAAACCAGTGTCACACGATCAACTTTTCACAATAACAAAATTGTAGAAGCTTCGCGGCCGAAAAACACGTCACGACGTGACTACCCATTTCGTATATCATATCGGACATACTTTCGTTTCTACCGGATCTCGTTTTACGTAATTCTGTTATATCGAGCGATGTGAATTGCAAGATTCATGTGCTTAAATATTGCTTATTCGCTTGTTTGTTCACTTAATTTGATACATTTAAAGCGATAACTTTTGATTTCATGTGATTCAAGTTATAGCCTGATTAATCCTACTAATATTATAAATGCGAAAATTTGTAAGGATGTGTGTGTTTGTTACTCGTTCACGCAAAAACTACTGAACCGATTGCAATGAATTTTGGTACGCAGATAGCTGGACAACTGGAATAACATATAGGCCACTATTTATCGCGATATTCCTACGGGATTCGGACTTACGAGCGTGAAACGACGGGGCGCAGCTAGTATGACATTAGTCATTAGTTCAGGGAGTTCAAAGTTCTGAGGTATCAAAGCCAAAAAAATACATTAGTCACATCCTTCTTTATTTGAAGTCGGTTGAAATTTGCTAGCTTTTTACATAAATTAACCTTTGTTAATTTATGTGTTGGTATTTGTTTTCCGTTTATCAACGGTCATATTAGAAACGGTTGAAACGATTTGAATGGGATTTTTACTCACAGTTAAGTAGAAGTGTGGCATTGTAATCTATTAGTATTTTTAGGCTTACGATTTTGTTTGAACTCGTTTATATCAGTAACTACTGGTCCGATTTTAAAAATTATTTCACTATTAGTTAAATATGCACGTGATCCCTGAGGGCTACAGTCTTTATATGTACTGCGAGCGAAGCCGAGTCCGACCATTAAAGTTCAGTAAAGAAAAGGAAAAAAGAAATCAAATTTTTAATATCCTAAATTTTCATGGTACAAACTTTCATCCCCTATTTTATCCCCTTGGGGGTAGAATTTATCAAAATCCTTTCTTAGCGGATGCCTACGTCATAACATCTATCTTCATGCCAAATTTCAGCCCGATCCGCCCAATGGTTTGGGCTGTGCGTTGATATATCACTATGTCGATCAGTCAGACAGTCACCTTTGAGTATTATATAGATATATAGATTTATATTCTTCTAAATCAAGACGCTAATGTTACCATCGTTAAATATTCTAAATGTTTACAAAAAATAATAATTGAATTAATATTAAAATACATTAAAATAAGTAAAGTACACACGTGACAAATACCTAGTCTTGCCATAAATATTGTAATAAAGAAAAAAGAAAATTGTTAACTGCAAATAACATTTATTACT